>NC_092721.1:214691435-214898935 GCF_047496885.1 Scyliorhinus torazame
ACACACTCACACTCACACACTCACTCACACTCACACACTCACTCACTCACTCACACTCACTCACACACACTCACTCACACACACCCTCACTCACTCACTCACACTCACTCACACACACACTCACACACACACTCACGCTCACACACTCACTCACACTCACACACACACTCACACACTCACTCACTCACACACACACTCACACTCGCACTCACACACACACACTCTCACTCACTCACACACTCACTCACTCACTCACTCACTCACACTCACACACGCTCACACACACACTCTCACACTATCTTGTCCGACGGGTGGGGGGGTACGCGGCCTCCCTCCCGGCAGGGATTCTTCAAAGCAGCGGCTAAGTGTTGACGTCGGCGTAAACGGGCCTCTTGGCCCTGTGATTCCGTGGCCTATAGGGGACCAGCAGGGCACTGGTGCGCTCCGCACAGCTCCAGCTGCCGATACGCGGCCCTGCACTGCCCACCGCGGGTCTGCGCATGTGCGCGGTGGCTGCTTCCGCGCAAGGCCCGCGTAACATGATGGACCCAAACAGCGCGCTCTCATGTAAGAAGGTGGGCCTCCTCCTGTTCCTGTGTAACAGGCTGGAGAGGGGCTGAATGGCCTCCTCCTGTTCCTGTGTAACAGGCTGGAGAGGGGCTGAATGGCCTCCTCCTGTTCCTGTGTAACAGGCTGGAGAGGGGCTGAATGTTGCGCTCACCCGCCGATCGGTGGCCCTCGATCGCAGGACTGGCCGTTGTGGAGCCCCCCCGCCCCCCCCCCCCGGGGACTGATCCCCCTGCCCCCCACCAGGATGGCCACCGTAGCTGCGGCGCCGATCTCGCACCGGGTGGAACCATACGTGAACCAGACCGGCGGGAACTCGACCGGTCGACCGCAGAGAATCAGCGTGGGGGCCTCTTTCAATGGCCCCTGATTGGCGCCACGTCAACCCCGCGCACACGACTACTCTCCGGTCGCTGCAGAATCGCGTCCCAGCGACGGACCCCATCGCGGAGGCTCGGAGAATCCCGGCCTCTGCATCCAGGGGGATTGAGCTGCCGATGTTGCCCCTCCTTTAGCCAGGTTTCCGTTCTAGCAACAACATCCTGCTGCTGTGGAGATTGCGGAGGCATTGGTGATGATCTTGCAGGAATCACTGGAGGCAGGAAGGGTCCCAGAGGGCTGGAAGGGGGCTAATGTCACACCCCTGTTTAAGAAGGGAGGGTGGCAGAAGACGGGAAATTATAGGCCGGTTAGCCTGACTTCGGTAATTGGTAAGATTTTAGAGTCTGTTATTAACGATGAGATTGCGGAGTACTTGGAAGTGCATGGTAAAATAGGACTGAGTCAGCACGGTTCGTCAACGGGAGGTTGTGTCTGACAAATCTGTTTGAGGAAGTAACAAGGAAGTTAGATAAAGGAGAATCACTGGATGTGATATATTTAGATTTCCAGAAGGCCTTTGACACGGTGCCGCATAGGAGACTGTTAAATAAGTTAAGAGCCCATGGTGTTCAGGGTAAGATCCTGGCATGGATAGAGGACTGGCTGACTGGCAGAAGGTCGGGAGTGGCGATAGTGGAGACTGGCCGAAGGCAGATAATGCGGCAGGCTGGATAAGTGGGGGATAAAAAAGGAGGGGGAGTAGCACTAATGGTAAAATAATCAATTCCAGTTGTGAGAAGGGATGATATCTAAACGGGTCAACAAGCAAGGCTTCGTGGCTTGAACTTAGTGATAAAAAAAGGGGCAGTCACATTACTGGGAGTTTACTACAGACCCCCAAAATAGTGAGCGGGAGATAGAAGAGCAAATATGTCGACAAATCTCTGCCTGTAAGAACAAGAGGGCAATAATAGTCGGAGACTTTAACCATCCCAATATCGACTGGGAGTCAAACAATATCAGGGAGAAAACTTCCTGCAGTGTATCCAGGAAAATGTTTTCACCCAATTATTGACAAACTCAACGAGAGGAGATGCAATTCTGGACCTAGTCTTGGGGAACGAAGGAGGGCGAGTGGGTGAAGTGACAGTTCGCGACCATATCGGGGATAGTGATCACAATTCAGTTAGATTCAGTGTTACCATGGAAACAGACAGAGATGAAGCAGGAGTAAACATTTTGAACTGGGAACACAGATTTTGCAGAAATGAGAAGGGACTTGGCTGAAGTGTGCTAGCGTAGCTCGAGGATGTAACTGTGGAAAACCAGTGGGAATCACGACAAGGAGACATCCTAAATGTACAAAGTAGACATGTCCCCCTCCAACAATAAGAGGGGTACTGCCAAATCTAGATCCCCCCCCCCCCGGTTATCTAGAGGAATACAGGGGAAGATCAAACAGAAAAAGAAAGCGTACAATCGGCACAAAGAATAATCTTTATTAATAATCATTATTAGTGTCACAAGTAGGCTTACATTAACACTGCAATGAAGTTACTGTGAAAATCCCCTAGTCGCCACATTCCGGCGCCTGTTCGGTACACAGAGGGAGAATTCAGAATGTCCAATCCACCTAACCTGCACATCTTTGGACTGTGGGAGGAAACCGGAGCACCCGGAGGAAACCCACGCAGTCACGGGGAGAACGTGCAGACTCCGCACAGACAGTGCCCCAGCCGGGAATCGAACCTGGGACCCTGGAGCTGTGAAGAAACAGTGCTAACCACTGTGATACTCTACCAAACTCAGCACTGCAGATAGCCTAGACGAGTATTGGAAATGCAGAGACAAAGTCTAAGAAGGAAATAAGGAAATCAAAGAGAGAGTATGGAAAAAGATTAGCAAGTAAAGTTAAAGAAAACCCAAAGATGTTTACCAATTTATTAATGGTAAAAGGTTAGTTAAGGGAAAAGTGGGACCTATCAGAGATGAAGAGGGGAACTTGTGTGTAGATGCAGAGGCTGTGGGAAGGGGTTTGAAGGAATATTTTGTCTCCGTGTTTATAAAATAAAAGGATGATGCAGATATAGTCGTCCAGAGGATCACTGAGAGATATTGGATGGCATAGTCATAGATAGAGAGGAAGTACTCAAAGGGTTTGAATTCCTATGTTGATAAGTTGCCAGGGTCAAATGGATTGTTTCCGAGGTCAGGGAGGAAATAGCAGATGCTCTGAGGATGATTTTCCAATCCTCAGTAGATACAGTGGAGGTACCAGAGGACTGGAGAAATGCAAACATGGTTCCATTGTTTAAAAAGGGATGGAAGGAAATGCCAAACAATTATAGACCAGTTAGTCTAACGTCAGTGGTGGGAAAATGAGTAGAATCAATCCTGAGAGATAGGATTAACTGTCACAGAGAAACGCATGGGCTAGTCAGGGATAGTCAGCATGGATTTGTTAAAGGAAGGTCTTGCCTCACAAATTGGATTGAATTCTTTGAGGAAGTGACAAGAAGGGTTGATGAAGGTAGCGCAGTGGATGTGGTGTACATGGATTTTAGCAAGGCGTTTGACAAAGTCCCACATGGCAGATTGGTCAAGAAAGTGAAAGCCCTGGGATACAGGGCAATGTAGCAAACTGGATAAAAAGTTGGCTCAGTAACAGGAAACAAAGAGTCGATGGCTGCCCTGCAATTGGAAAGTTGTTTGAAGCGGTGTTCCACAGGGCTCGGTGTTGGGACCCTGACTGTCTGTGTTATATATTAATGATTTGGACGCGAACATGAGGAGCACGATTGGGAAATTTGCAGGCGACACACCGATTGGCCGTTTGGTGGACAGTGTAGAGGAAGCTACAATCTCCAGAATAATATAGATGGGCTGGTGGAGGGAGCGGTAAAGTGGCAGATGGAATTTAACACCGAGAAGTGTGAGGTCAGCATTTAGGGAGGTCAAACAGTTATAGGGATACACAATAAATGGGAATAGACTAAGGGGGGTGGATGAAGTGAGAGATCTTAGCGACAGGTACACAGGTCCCTAAAGGCAGCAGTTCAAGGAGACAAGGTTGTTCAGAAAGCAAATGGAATGCTCTCCTTCATTGGCAGAGGTATCGTATATAAAAGTAAGGATATAATGTTAAAATTGTATAAAACACTGGTGAGACCACAATATTGTGGGCAGTTCTGGTCACCACATTACAGGAAGGACGTTATTGCTGTGGAGAGAGTGCAGAGGCGGTTTACAAGAATGTTGCCAGGGCTGGAAAAGTGTGGCTACGCGGAGAGATTGGTTAGGTCGGGGTTATTTTCCTCGGAACAAAGAAGGCTGAGGGTGATTTGATTGAGGTGCATAAAATTCTGAGGGAAAGTGAGAGAGTGGACAGGATCAAATTGTTTCCCTTGGTGGATAATTGATGAACCAGGGGCCATAGATTTAAGATAAGGGGTGGAGGGGACGTGAGGAAGAAGGTTTTTACGCAGAGGGCAGTGGGAGTCTGGAATTCGCTGCCCGAGTTGGTGGTGGAGGCAGAGACCCGAAACTCTTTTAAACCGAACCTGGATCTGCACCTTAACTGCTGTAAACTACAGGGCTGTGGGCGGGGTGCAGGAAGGTGGGATTAGACACGGCACCTGGGTGTCCTCGGGCTGGCACGGACACGATGGGCTGAATGGCCTCCTGGGCTGTAACTTTTCTCTGATTCTAATGCAACATTCCCACTTTCCGCAGGTACGTCTGTTGTGAAGATACAAGCCCAACACCCCGACGGGTCACACAGAGGAATCCTTTACAGCATTTTCAGCGGGAATGAGGAAGGCGTCTTCACCATCCGCTCAAACACAGGTAGACCGAGGGGGTGGGGAGACCGAGGGGGTGGGGAGACCGAGGGGGTGGGGAGACCGTGGGGGTGGGGAGACCGAGGGGAGACCGTGGGGGTGGGGAGACCGTGGGGGTGGGGAGACCGAGGGGGTGGGGAGACTGAGGGGGTGGGGAGACAGCAAACCACAACCCCCCCCCCACACACGCCCTCACACACCCACACACACCCTCACACACCCACACACACACCCTCATACACCCACACACACACATCCTCACACACGCCCTCGCACACACACACCTTCATCACACACCCTCACACACCCACACACACCCCCCATACACAGACACGCACCCTCACACACCCACACACACCCACACACACACACCCTCATACACCCCTCACACACACCCTCATACACCCTCATACACCCACACACACCCATACACAGACACGCAACCTCACACACACACACACACACACCCTCACACACAACCACACACACACTCTCACAGACACACATCCCCCCACACACACACACCCTCACACACACACCCTCACATACACCCTCACACACACCCTCACACACACCCTCACGCACAACCACAGACCACAAACACACCGTCACACACAACCACAAACACACCCTCACACGCACCCACACACTCACCCACACACACACAAACGCACAACCTCACACACACATACACCCTCCCTCACACACACCCTCACACACAACCACATAGACGCTCACACACACACCCCCACACACAGACACACACACCCACACATACCCTTGCCTTCCTCAATCTAGAACATAGAACATTACAGCGCAGTACAGGCCCTTCGGCCCTCTATGTTGCGCCGACCTGTGAAACCACTCTAAAGCCCATCTACTCTATTCCCTTATCGTCCATATGTCTATTCGATGACCATTTGAATGTCCTTAGTGTTGGCGAGTCCACTACTGTTGCAGGCAGCGCATTCCACACCCTTACTACTCTCTGAGTAAAGAACCTACCTCTGACATCTGTCCTATATCTATCTCCCCTCAATTTAAAGCTATGTGACTTCCGGTGGGGTGGGCGAGCAGGGCGGCCGCAAAAAAAAGAGCTCCCGCCGGTGGCCGCGATTCGTGGCGTTTTCGGGGAAATCCCTGAGACCTCACGCACTCCCCGACTGTCGTCGGCCTTTGGGGCCGTCACGAGCAGCCAGCATGGCCGGTGTAAAAACCGGCGAAGAACCCCGCGCGGGTGTCGGGCGGCGGGGGCTGAGGTGCCGGGACCGGCAGGTCGGAGCAGCGGGGCCGTGGCGGCAGGCCCGAGCGCCATGTAGGGAGGGGGCTCCACGTCGGATGGCTCCCACTTAGGAAGAAGAAGGTTGAAGCCTGGTCCCAGGTGAATGTAGAGGAGAAAGAAAGAAGATTCATGGAAGTTTGGTAAAAGTTTTTTTTTTCTCAAAAAAGAAGACTGTCAGATTGATGAAGGGCAGGAGGGTGAAGGGGGGGGAGAGGAGAAAGGAAAGAAGATAAAAAACAATAAGCCGCTGAAGGATGCGAAGAGCAGCGTCGAAGAAAGGAGGAATCGCGGGTTCGCCGCCGAAGGGGAAGATGAGCAAAAGCAAAAGTGGTGACAGGATGGTGGAAGCCGAACTGCAAGGCGGGGCCGCACTACTTACGGTGGAGAAGATGACCGAGGTGATGGTGGTGGAGTTGGAACAACGTTTGGTGAGGCACATGGAGATCCTGAGGAAAGAGATGGTGGTCGTGGTGAGGTCATTGTTGGAGGAGGCAATCGGCCCGATCAGGGTGGAGGTGGCAAAGGCATCGGCCGAGGTGAGCGAGCCGGGCGAGAAGATGAAGGAGGTGGAGGAGGCCGTGACACGACACAGCGACCAGGTCACCTCGATGGAGGACGAGCTGCGGAGGGTGGTCGAGGTTAACAGAGGGCTCCGAGCAAAGCTGGAAGACTTGGAAAACCGCTCAAGGCGGCACAATTTGAGAATTGTGGGCTTGCCCGAAGGGACAGAGGGCCCAAGGCCAACGCAATACTTCGCTAAGAAGTTGGCGGAGTTGATGGGGGAGGGGGAGAGCCCCACCCTGGACGAGCTAGACCGAGCTCATCGGTCATTAAGGACGAAGCCCAAAGTGAACGAGCTGCCAAGGGCAGTAATTATCTGCTTCCAGAAGTTTTGCATGAAGGAGAAAGTATTAAGCTGGGCGAAGCAGGAGCGTGAGGTGCTGTGGGATGGTGCTGCGGTTCGGATCTACCAGACGGTGGAGTTGGCAAAAAGACGAGCGGCGTTTGGGCGAGTGAAGGCGGCTTTGTACAAGAAGGGGGTGCGATTTGGTGTGGTGTACCCGGCGAAGTTGAGAGTAACATATAGCGTCAAAGACTCTTATTTTGAGACAGCGGAGGCGGCTGAGGTGTTCGTGAGGGCAGAAGGCTTGGGACAGACGTGAAGAGCGGAGCTGGAAGAAAGACTGTGGACTGTGTTTGAGCGGCTGGAA
Source organism: Scyliorhinus torazame (assembly GCF_047496885.1). Lineage (NCBI taxonomy): Eukaryota > Metazoa > Chordata > Chondrichthyes > Carcharhiniformes > Scyliorhinidae > Scyliorhinus > Scyliorhinus torazame. Next base: position 214,698,656 of record NC_092721.1, read on the forward strand.
AATGTATAAATGTTACAACTTTCTTTTTACTGATTAGTATTGAAATTTGAAATTTACTTCTCTTTGCATTGTTGCAGAGTTCAAGTTAATGGCGTTCTGTGTTGCGACGGTTAAATGTTATGTTAGTGAATTGTAGGGGGTGGATTGGTGGTTTGTTTTGTTGTTTCTTTCTCTGGGACTGGGCGGAAGGGGGCGAGGGGTATTGGCGGGGGGGGAGTCACCCGCGCTAGCTAACTCGAGTCAGTTAGTGAACGCGGGTGAGGTGAGAGGAGGACTGCGGACGTTGGAGCCTGGATAGCAGGCTTCAATGGGCCTACGAGGCGAGCAAGAGGGGGTGGAGGGAGGGATGTTGGGGGATGTTTTTGTAGGGGGGGTTCTTGGGAGGGGGGAAGGGGTTCGATGTTAACAATGGACAGGGGCGGGTCAGGCTTATGGGGCAGGGCCCGGTGGTATGGTGATGGTGGATAAGAAACTATATATTTGTCTATATATGTGTTTCTGGAACAGACCTCTTCATTCACCTGAGGAAGGAGCAGTGCTCCGAAAGCCAGTGACATCGAAACAAACCTGTTGGACTTTAACCTGGTGGTGTAAGACTTCGTACTGTGCTCACCCCAGTCCAACGCCGGCATCTCCACATCATGGCTACCAACGACACTGCAAACTGCCGGCTCAAAGTGGAGAGGATCTCCAGGAAGATCGCGCATATAGACACTGACATTAAGTTTCTACAAAGATGCAAGAAAGCAGACAAGATCCCGAAAGGGCTACAGATCACAAACCCACTCAAGTCGACCTACAACACAGACTTCGCTGAGAGACTCTGCCGTCGCACCTCTCTCACACTCCTCAACCACCTCGCCCGCCAGCTCTACAGCAGACGACGCATCCTGGAAACCAAGATAGAGACCATATTCTCAACTTGCGCTCAGGATGCAGCAGACCAGCTGCGGAACACCGCCAAACAGATGAGACAACAATACTATGCCACCTATATGCACACCAAGAACAGGAAGCTTGAGAAACTCGGCATCACCACCGGCAGCAACCAAGCCACCCCCGGTGTCACAGTAGAAAACAATACAGGGAAATCTATTGTCAACTTGTCAGACTACACCCTTCAACCAGACGAAATCGAAGTCCTCAGCAGAGGGCTCAATTTCTGCACCACCACCAAAATGGACGGCAGACACGGAGGAATTCATCAGGCGATTGAGGCTCCGGGAATTCTTCCACAGACCCCAAGAGGCCAACAGCGAACCCAAGCAGAATATCAATGAACCGGAACAGCAGACCGAGAGATCTGCGGTGCGGCAACCGAAGAGGAAAGAGTCGAATTGGACCCCTCCGGAAGGCCGCTGCCTTAGACTCGACATGTATGCTCAAGCCGTCAGGAGTCGCGTCAATGCCAGATTCATCAGTCGCATTCACAAGACAACCCCGAACGTCACCCAAGCACAACGCAATGCCATCCGCGCTCTCCAGACCAACCACAGCATCGTCAACAAACCAGCAGACAAAGGGGGGGCCACTGTCGTACTGAACAGAACGGACTACTGCAAAGAAGTGCACCGACAACTGAACAACCAAGAACACTACAGACAGTTACCCGCAGATCTGACCAAGGAACACATCCGCCAACTTAACAGACTGATCAAGACCTTGGATCCAGAACTTCAGAGCACCCTACGTGCTCTCATCCCACGTACTCCCCGCATTGGAGATCTCTACTGCCTCCCGAAAATACACAAGGCCAACACACCAGGCCGCCCTATCGTTTCAGGCAATGGGACCCTGTGTGAGAACCTCTCTGGCTACATCGAGGGCATCTTGAAACCCATCGTACAAGGTACACCCAGCTTCTGTTGCGACACGACGGACTTCCAACAGAAACTCAGCACCCATGGACCAGTTGAACCAGGAACATTCCTCGTCACAATGGACGTCTCGGCACTCTACACCAGCATCCCCCATGACGATGGCATTGCTGCCACAGCCTCAGTACTCAACACCGACAACTGCCAATCTCCAGACGCAATTCTGCAACTCATCCGCTTCATTCTGGATCACAACGTCTTCACCTTCGACAACAAGATCATCATCCAGACGCACGGAACAGCCATGGGGACCAAATTCGCACCCCAATACGCCAACATCTTCATGCACAAGTTTGAACAGGACCTACTCACCGCACAGGACCTTCAACCGATGTTATACACCAGATACATCGATGACATTTTTTTCCTTTGGACCCACGGCGAAGAATCACTGAAACGACTACACGATGACATTAATAAGTTCCATCCAACCATCAGACTCACCATGGACTACTCTCCAAAATCAGTTGCATTCTTGGACACACTCGTCTCCATCAAGGACGGTCACCTCAGCACTTCGCTTTACCGCAAACCCACGGATAACCTCATGATGCTCCACTTCTCCAGCTTCCACCCTAAACACATTAAAGAAGCCATCCCCTATGGACAAGCGCTCCGTATACACAGGATCTGCTCAGACGAGGAGGAGCGTAACAGACATCTACAGACGTTGAAAGATGCCCTCGTACGAACGGGATATGGCACTCGACTCATCGGTCGACAGTTCCAACGCGCCACAGCGAAAAACCGCACCGACTTCCTCAGAAGACAAACATGGGACACAACCGACAGAGTACCCTTCGTCGTCCAGTACTTCCCCGGAGCGGAGAAACTACGTCATCTTCTTCACAGCTTTCAACACGTCATTGATGACGATGAACATCTTGCCAAGGTCATCCCCACACCCCCACTACTTGCCTTCAAACAACCGCGCAACCTCAAACGAACCATTGTTTGCAGCAAACTACCCAGTCTTCAGAACAGTGACCACGACACCACACAACCCTGCCACGGCAATCTCTGCAAGACGTGCCAGATCATCGACATGGATACCACCATTACACTTGAGAACACCACCCACCAGGTACGCGGTACATACTCGTGCGACTCGGCCAACGTTGTCTACCTCATACGCTGCAGGAACGGATGGCCCGAAGCGTGGTACATTGGCGAGACCATGCAGACGCTGCGACAACGAATGAACGGACATCGCGCAACAATCACCAGGCAGGAATGTTCCCTTCCAGTCGGGGAACACTTCAGCAGTCAAGGGCATTTAGCCTCTGATCTCCGGGTAAGCGTTCTCCAAGGCGGCCTTCAGGACGCGCGACAACGCAGAATCGCCGAGCAGAAACTTATAGCCAAGTTCCGCACACATGAGTGCGGCCTCAACTGGGACCTGGGATTCATGTCGCATTACATTCATCCCCCACCACCTGGCCTGCGAAATCCTACCAACTGTCCTGGCTTGGTACAATTCACACCTCTTTAACCTGGGGTTACCCCATCTCTGGATCTGTAAAGATTTAATCACCTGCTAATGCTCGCATTCCTAGCATTGTTTGGCATCTTTGAATTTGTCTCTATATGTGTTTCTGGAACAGACCTCTTCATTCACCTGAGGAAGGAGCAGCGCTCCGAAAGCTAGTGACATCGAAACAAACCTGTTGGACTTTAACCTGGTGTTGTAAGACTTCGTACTGTGCTCACCCCAGTCCAACGCCGGCATCTCCACATCGTGGATAAGAAAGGTGGGGGGGGTGAGAGACCCCCAGTAAGGATAATCACGTGGAACGTGAGAGGGCTAGGTGATCCGGTCAAGAGGTCAAGGATGCTTGCGCATCTTAAAAGTTTGAAAGCCGATGTAGCAATGCTGCAGGAGACTCGCTTGAGGGTGAAGGACCAGGTGAGACAGCTGGGTTAGCCAAGTGTTTCACTCCAGATTTGATGGAAGGGCTCGAGGGGTAGCGGTGCTGGTCAGCAAAAGGGTACGCTTCCAGATGGAGAAGGTGGTGGCAGATCAGGGGGGTAGATATGTGATTGTGACAGGGGCATTGGAGGGGAGATTAGTGGCGCTGTTAAATGTATACGGTCCCAATTGGGACGATGTGGGATTTGCGAGGAAGGTGTTTGGGGCAATTCCCGACTTAGACACGCATGAGCTGATTGTGGGGGGGGACTGGAACCTGGTGCAGGAGCCAAGGTTGGACAGATCACGGCCGCGCTTGCTGGTCCCATCAGGGGGGGGGCGAAGGCGCTGGCTGGGCTAATGGTGGAAATGGGAGGGGTGGACCCTTGGAGGTTCCTGCACCCAAGGGAACGGGAGTATTCGTTTTTCTCAGCGGTCCATAAGGTATAATCGCGGATCGACTTCTTTGTGGTGGGGAAGGCTTTGCTGGCTGGAGTCAAGGGGGCGGAATACTCTGCAATTGCAGTGTCAGATCACGCTCCACATGTAAATGAAAAAATGAAAAATGAAAATCGCTTATTGTCACAAGTAAAGTTACTGTGAAAAGCCCCTAGTCGCCACATTCCAGTGCCTGTTCGGGGAGGCTGTTACGGGAATTGAACCGTGCTGCTGGCCTGCCTTGGTCTGCTTTCAAAGCCAGCGATTTAGCCCTGTGCTAAACAGCTAAACATTGGGTGGATATGGTGGTGGAGAAGGGGGCAGCGCAGAGACCGGGGTGGAAACTGGATGTGGGGCTTTTGGGGAATGAAGTGTTCTGTGAGAAAATTGAAAAGGTAATTAAGGAATATGTAGGCTTCAATTGTACGGGTGAGGTGTCGAAGGCAGTCGTCTGGGAGGCTCTAAAGGCGGTGGTGAGAGGGGAGGTAATTTTGTTTAAGGCCAGGGTGGACAAAGAGGAGAGGTTGGAGCGGCAGAGGGTAATAGATGAGATGTTGGAGGTAGATAGGAGGTATGCAGAGGATGGGGACCCGGCGAAGCTGGAAAAGAGGAAGGAACTACAGGCGAGCTTCGACCGACTGTCCACCAGGAAGGCGGTGCGCCAACTGAGACGAGCAAGGGGTGCAGTTTATGAACATGGAGATAAGGCAGTATGTTAGCAGGTCAGCTCCGGAGGGAGGCAGCGGCAAGGGAAATTCTTCAGGTGAGGGATAGGGCAGGGAAGTTGGTGGTGGCCCCAGTGCTGATTAACAAGGTTTTTGAGGAGTTCTATGAGAGGTTGTACAAGTCAGAGCCACTCGGGGGACACCATGAGATGCAGGAATTTCTCGATGGGTTGGAGTACCCGAGGTTAGGGGAGGGGGACAGGGCGACATTAGAAGGAGCAATAGTGGAGCAGGAGATAAAGGATGCGATTGGGAGGATGCAGTCGGGGAAGGTGGCAGGGCCGGATGGGTTTCCGGTGGAATATTATAAAAAATTCAAGGATAGGTTGGCACCCCTGATGGTGGGGATGTTTGAGGAGGCGATAGGGAAGGGGGTGTTGCCGCAAACCTAGGGGCAGGCATCGATTTCACTGTTACTAAAAAAAGATAAGGATCCGACGGAGTGTGGGTCGTATCGGCCCATATCACTTCTGAATGTGGACGTGAACGTGTTGGCGAAGGTACCGGCGGGTAGGCTGGAGGAGTGCCTCCCGAAGGTGATAGGGGAGGATCAGATGGGGTTCGAGAGAGGGAGGCAGCTGTTTTCGAACATTAGGAGGGTTTTGAACGTTGTTATGACACCGGCGGAAGGGAAGGAAACAGAGGTAGTTGTGGCATTGGACGCCGAGAAGGCATTTGACCGGGTAGAATGGGGGTACCTGATGGCAGTGCTGGAGCGGTTTGGGGTTGGACCAAGGTTTGTGAACTGGGTAAAGCTATTATATAAGGAGCCGAGGGCGAGTGTCCGCACAAATAATATCAGTTTGAGATATTTCTCTCTCCACCGTGGGACGAGACAGGGATGTCCTATGTCCCCCCTGCTGTTTGCACTTGCGATTGAGCCGTTGGCCATCGCAGTAAGAATTCGGGGGTATGGAAAGGAATAGTGCGGGGGGGGGGATAGAGCATAGGGTGTCCTTATATGCCGACGACTTGCTGCTGTATGTGTTGGAGCCGAGTGCGTCGATAGGAGGAATATTGGAGCTACTGCGGGTATTTGGGTCTTTCTCGGGGTACAAGCTGAACCTGGACAAGAGTGAGTATTTTGTGGTGTCTCGGCCGGGGGTGGGGGCAGGGGTGGGGGGGCTGCCATTCCGTAGAGCAGGGACTCATTTTATGTATCTGGGGGTGCAGGTTGCCCGGGAGTGGGGGAGGCTTCGCAGGTACAACATCACTAGTTTGGTGGGGAGAGTGAAAGCCGATCTGGCAAGGTGGGACGGCCTTCCTCTGTCACTGGCGGGTCGGGTACAGGCGGTTAAAATGAATGTGTTGCCGTGATTCCGGTTTATTTTTCAATGCCTGCCGATTTTCCTGCCAAAGGCTTTTTTCAGGGAGATTGAGGGAAGGATTACCTCATTCATATGGGGAGGGAAGGTGGCCAGAGTGAGAAAGGTGCTGCTACAGAGGGGAAGGCAGGCAGGGGGTTTGGGTCTCCCGAACCTGTTGTACTACTACTGGGCGGCGAATGTGGAGAAGGTGCGGAGCTGGGTCAGAGGGGTGGATTCTCAGTGGGTCAGAATGGAGGAGAGTTTGTGCAGGGGGTCGGGGCTGAAGGCACTTGCAACAGCGCCGCTCCCGATAGGTCCGGGGAAATATTCAGGGAGTCCGGTAATAATAGCTTCATTGAAAATCTGGAGGCAGTTTCGCCAACACTTCGGGTTGGGGCAGGGTCAAGGGAAATGCCGATTCGGGGGAACCACAGATTTGAGCCAGGGAAGTGGGATGGAAATTTTCGGAGATGGGAAGAGAAGGGGATTAAGACGCTAAAAGATTTGTTTCTTCGGGGTCGGTTTGCAGGATTGAGGGAGCTGGAAGCGAAGTATGGGCTAGAGCAGGGAGAAGGGTTTAGGTACATGCAGGTTCGGGATTTTGCCAGGAAGGAGATACAGAGCTTCCCAGAGGACCCGGCCTCCACATTGCTGGAGGAGGTGCTGACGACAAGGGGACTGGAGAAGGGGGCAGTGTCAGCGGTGTACGAAGCTATTCTGGAAGAGGATAAGGCACCACTGGAAGGGATCAAAGCAAAGTGGGAGGAAGAGCTGGGAGAGGTTATAGAGGAGGGGGTCTGGTGTGAGGTGCTCCGGAGAGTGAATGCCTCCACCTCATGTGCGAGGTTGGGGCTGATACAGCTGAAGGTGGTATATAGAGCGCACCTCACGAGGGCAAGGCTGAGCCGATTTTTTGAAGGAGTAGAGGATGTGTGTGAGCGTTGCGGGGGGCGTGGGGGGGGGGGGGGGGGCGCGAATCACGTTCATATGTTTTGGTCCTGTCCAAAGCTAGGGGAGTACTGGAAGGAGGTGTTTAGGGTAATTTCCAAGGTGGTGCGTGTGAAACTGGACCCGGGTCCCCAGGAGGCCATATTCGGGGTGTCGGACCAGCCAGGGTTGGAAACGGGAGCGGAGGCAGATATCATAGCCTTCACCTCGTTGATCGCCCGAAGGCGGATCCTGCTGGGATGGAGAGCAGCCTCTCCACCCAGTGCTCTGGCGTGACAGGGGGACCTGTTGGAATACTTGACCCTTGAGAAGGTTAAGTTCGAACTGAGGGGAAGCTCGGAGGGGTTCTACAAGTCATGGGCATTATTCATTATGCACTTTCAAGAACTGGATAACATCGAACATTAGTTGGGGGTGGGTGGGTGGGGGGTGTGGGGGGCTGTGTAGATTAAGGGTGACTACGGGTAATCCCTGATTCCTTTTTGTCATTTGTTTATGTAAACATGCGGGTTGAGGTTTGGGGGTTGGTGGGCGGATGGGATCGTTGTTATTATGGGGATTGACATATCGTTGATGGGTGTAAATGTGGGAGAAAACGTGAAAAAGGAGGAGAATTTTTTTAAAAAAATGCTTTTTAAATAAATTTTTTTTAAAGCTATGTCCCCTCGTGCTCGATATCACCATCCGAGGAAAAAGGCTCTCACTGTCCACCCTATCTAATCCTCTGATCATCTTGTATGCCTCAATTAAGTCACCTCTTAACCTTCTTCTTTCTAAAGAAAACAGCCTCAAGTCCCTCAGCCTTTCCTCATAAGATCTTCCCTCCATACCAGGCAACATCCTGGTAAATCTCCTCTGCACCCTTTCCAATGCTTCCACATTCTTCCTATAATGCGGCGACCAGAATTGCACGCAATACTCCAAATGCGGCCGCACCAGAGTTTTGTACAGCTGCAACATGACCTCATGGCTCCTAAACTCAATCCCTCCACCAATAAAAGCTAACACACCGTACGCCTTCTTAACAACCCCCTCAACCTGGGTGGCAACTTTCAGGGATCTATGTACATGGACACCGAGATCTCTCTGCTCATCCACACTTCCAAGAATCTTACCATGAGCCCAGTACTCTGTCTTCCTGTTATTCCTTCCAAAATGAATCACCTCACACTTTTCTGCATTAAACTCCATTTGCCACCTCTCAGCCCAGCGCTGCAGATTATCTATGTCCCTCTGTAACTTGTAACATCCTTCCGCACTGTCCACAACTCCCCCGACTTTAGTGTCATCTGCAAATTTAATCACCCATCCTTCAACGCCATCCTCCAGGTCATTTATAAAAATGACAAACAGCAGTGGCCCCAAAACAGATCCTTGTGGTACACCACTAGTAACTGGACACCAGTCTGAACATTTCCCATCAACCACCACCCTTTGTCTTCTTCCAGCTAGCCAATTTCTGATCCAAACTGCTAAATCTCCCTGAATCCCATGCCTCTGTATTTTCTGCAATAGCCTACCGTGGGGAACCTTATCAAACGCTTTACTGAAATCCATATACACCACATCAACTGCTTTACCCTCATCCACCTGTTTGGTCACCTTCTCAAAGAACTCAATAAGTTTTGTGAGGCACGACCTACCCTTCACAAAACCGTGTTGACTATCTCAAATCAAATTATTCCTTTCCAGATGATTGTGCATCCTATCTCTTATCAACCCTACCAAGACTTTGCCCACAACAGAAGTAAGGCTCACTGGTCTATAGTTACCGGGGTTGTCTCTACTCCCCTTCTTGAACAAGGGGACAACATTTGCTATCCTCCAGTCTTCTGGCACTATTCCTGTAGACAAAGATGACTTAAAGATCAAAGCCAAAGGCTCAGCAATCTCCTCCCTAGCTTCCCAGAGAATCCGAGGAGAAATCCCATCCGGCCCAGGGGACTTATCTATTTTCACACTTTCCAGAATTGCTAACACCTCCTCCTTAAGAACCTCAAGCCCTTCTAGTCTAGTAGCCTGTATCTCAGTATTCTCCTCGACAACATTGTCTTTTTCCTGTGTGAATACTGACAAAAAATATTCATTTAGCACCTCTCCTATCTCCTCGGACTCCACGCACAACTTCCCACTACTGTCCTTGACTGGCCCTACTCTTACCCTAGTCATTCTTTTATTCCTGACATATCGAGAGAAAGCTTTAGTGTTATCCTTGATCCTATCTGCCAAAGACTTCTCATGTCCCCTCCTGGCTCTTCTTAGCTCTCTCTTTAGGTCCATTCTAGCTAACTTGTAACTCTCGAGCGCCTTAACTGAACCTTCACGTCTAATCTTTACATAAGTCTCCTTCTTCCTCTTGACAAGTGTTTCAACTGCTTTAGTAAACCACGGTTCCCTCACTCGACCACTTCCAACCTGCCTGACAGGGACATACTTATCAAGGACATGCAGTAGCTGTTCCTTGAACAAGCTCCACATTTCCATTGTGCCCATCCCCTGCAGTTTTCCTCTCCATCCGATGTATCCTAAGTCTTGCCTCATCGCATCATAATTGCCTTTCCCCCAGATATATCTCTTGCCCTGCGGTATATACCTATCCCTTTCCATCACTAAAGTAAACGTAATCGAATTGTGGTCATTATCACCAAAGTGCTCACCTACCTCCAAATCTAACACCTGTCCAGGTTCATTTCCCAGTACCAAATCCAATACGGCCTTGCCTCTCGTTGGCCTATCTACATACTGTGTCAGGAAACCCTCCTGCACACATTGGACAAAAACGGACCCATCTAAAGGACTCGAACTATAGCGTTTCCAGTCAATATTTGGAAAGTTAAAGTCCCCCATAACAACTACCCTGTTACTTTCGCTCCTATCCTGAATCATCTTTGCAATCCTTTCCTCTACATCTCTGGAACTTTTCGGAGGCCTATAGAAAACCCCTAACAGGGTAACCTCTCCTTTCCTGTTTCTGACCTCAGCCCATACTATCTCAGTAGACGAGTCCTCATCGAACGTCCTTTCTGCCACCGTAATACTGTCCTTGACTAACAATGCCACCCCTCCCCCTCTTTTACCACCTTCCCTGAGCTTACTGAAATATCTAAACCCCGGCACATGTCACAACCATTCCTGTCCCTGCTCTATCCATGTCTCCGAAATGGCCACAACATCGAAGTCCCAGGTACCAACCCATGCCGCAAGTTCACCCACTTTATTCCGGATGCTCCTGGCATTGAAGAAGACACACTTTAAACCACCTTCCTGCCTGCCGGTACACTCCTGCAACTTTGAAACCTTACTCATGACCTCACTCCTCTCAACCTCCTGTATACTGGAGCTACAATTCAGGTTCCCAAGCCCCTGCTGAACTAGTTTAAACCCTCCCGAAGAGCATTAGCAAATTTCCCCCCCAGGATATTAGTACCCCTCTGGTCCAGGTGTAGACCATCCCGTTTGTAGAGGTCCCACCGACCCCAGAATGAGCCCCAATTATCCAGGTATCTGAAACCCTCCCTCCTGCACCATCCCTGTAGCCACGTGTTCAATTCCTCTCTTTCCCTATTCCTCGCCTCGCTAGCACGTGGCACGGGTAACAACCCAGAGATAATAACTCTGTCCTCGATCTAGGTTTCCACCTAGCTCCCTGAATTCCTGCCTTACATCCCTATCCCTTTTCCTACCTATGTCGTTGGTGCCTATGTGGACCACAACCTGGGGCTGCTCCCCCTCCCCCTTAAGGATCCCGAAAACACGATCCGAAACATCGCGGACCCTGGCACCTGGGAGGCGAGACATCACGGACCCTGGCACCTGGGAGACAACACACCAACCGCGAGTCTCTCTCGTTCCCACAGAATCTCCTATCTGTCCCCCTAACTATAGAGTCACCAATGACTAATGCTCTACTCCTCTCCCCCCTGCCCTTCTGAGCAACAGGGACAGACTCTGTGCCAGAGACCTGTACCCCAAGGCTTAACCCTGGTAAGTCATCCCCCCACCAGTATCCAAAGCGGTATACTTGTTACTGAGGGGAACGACCACAGGGGATCCCTGTACTGACTGCTACTTCCCAGCCCCTCTCACCGTCACCCATCTGTCTTTATTCTTCGGAGTAACTACATCCCTGAATCTTCTGTCTATGACCACCTCTGCCTCCCGAATGATCCGAAGTTCATCCAGCTCCAGCTCCAGTTCCCTAACGCGGTTTCTGAGGAGCTGGAGATGGGTGCACTTCCCACATCTGTAATCAGCAGGGACACTGACGGTGTCCCTCACCTCAAACATTCTGCAAGAGGAACATTGCACTACCTTCCCTGCCATCCCCTCGAGATAAAACAAGAAGAAAGAAGAAGAAAAAAAAGAAAAGAAGAGCTTAACTTATATTCACTAAACCCCTTAGGTTAGAGGAGGTGGAAGGGTGGGGGACAGTACAAGTGTAGTGTCTCGGGTTTAGCAACCGCCCAACTTATATACAGAACCTACCTGCTTCACAAGCTGCACTCCGGCTCCCTCTCTCTCGCCCTCTCCCGGAAATGAAGGCCGCTGGAGCCTGGGGGTAAGTTTAAACAATTACCTGCTTCCCAAGCTGCACACCAGCTCCCTCTCTCTCCCCCGCTCCCGGAAAATCTATCCTCGCCTCCTCAATCTACCCTCTCCTCCTCAATCTACCCTCGCAATCCTCAATCTAACCTCTCCTCCTCAAGCTACCCTCTCCTCCTCAATCTACCCTCGTCTCCTCAATCTACCCTCGTCTCCTCAATCTACCCTTTCCTCCTCAATCTACCCTTTCCTCCTCAATCTACCCTCGCATTCCTCAATCTACCCTCGCAATCCTCAATCTACCCTCACATTCCTCAATCTACCCTCACCTTCCTCAATCTACCCTCGCCTCCTCAATCTACCCTCGCCTCCTCAATCTACCCTCGCATTCCTCAATCTACCCTCACCTTCATCAATCTACCCTCTTCTCCTCAATCTACCCTCGTCTCCTCAATCTACCCTCACCTTCCTCAATCTACCCTCGCCTCCTCAATCTACCCTCGTCTCCTCAATCTACCCTCGCCTTCCTCAATCTACCCTCGTCTCCTCAATCTACCCTCGTCTCCTCAATCTACCCTCGTCTCCTCAATCTACCCTCGCCTTCCTCAATCTATCCTTGCCTTCCTCAATCTACCCTTGCCTTCCTCAATCTACCCTCGCCTCCTCAATCTACCCTCGCCTCCTCAATCTACCCTCATCTCAATCTACCTCCGCCTCCTCAAACTACCCTCACCTCTTCAATCTACCCTCGCTTCCTCAATCTACCCTCGCCTCCTCAATCTACCCTCGCCTCCTCAATCTACCCTCGCTTCCTCAATCTACCCTCGCCTCCTCAATCTACCCTTGCCTCCTCAATCTACCCTTGCCTCCTCAATCTACCCTCACCTCCTCAATCTACCCTTGCCTCCTCAATCTACCCTCGCTTCCTCAATCTACCCTCGCCTCCTCAATCTACCCTTGCCTCCTCAATCTACCCTTGCCTCCTCAATCTACCCTCTCCTTCCTCAATCTACCCTCTCCTCCTCAATCTACCCTCGCCTTCCTCAATCTACCCTCTCCTCCTCAATCTACCCTCGCCTCCTCAATCTACCCTCGCCTCCTCAATCTACCCTCGCCTCCTCAATCTACCCTCGTCTCCTCAATCTACCCTCACCTTCCTCAATCTACCCTCACCTTCCTCAATCTACCCTCGCAATCCTCAATCTACCCTCGCAATCCTCAATCTACCCTCGCCTCCTCAATATAACCTCAAAATCCTCAATCTACCCTCTCCTCCTCAATCTACCCTCGCCTCCTCAATCTACCCTCGCCTCCTCAATCTACCCTCGCCTCCTCAATCTACCCTCGCCTCCTCAATCTACCTTCGCTTCCTCAATCTACCCTCGTCTCCTCAATCTACCCTCGTCTTCTCAATCTACACTCGCAATCCTCAATCTACACTCGCAATCCTCAATCTACCCTCGTCTCCTCAATCTATCTTCGCCTCCTAATGAATAATAATAATAATCGCTCATTGTCACAAGTAGGCTTCAATGAAGTTACTGTGAAAATCCCCTAGTCCCCACACTCCGGCACCTGTTCGGGTACACAGAGGGAGAATTCAGAATGTCCAATTCACCTAACAGCACGTCTTTCGGGACTTGTGGAAGGAAACCGGAGCACCCGGAGGAACCCCACGCGGACACGGGGCGAACGTGCAATCTACCCTTGCTTCTCAAGATTTTCCAATGATTTTGTCACCACCATAGCTAGGCTGTAATGTTCCGTTTTTTAACCCCCAGGGGGCGCTGTTGTAGTGTCCCCCAGGGGGCGCTGTTGTAGTGTCCCCCAGGGGTCGCTGTTGTAGTGTCCCCCAGGGGTCGCTGTTGTAGTGTCCCCCAGGGGGCGCTGTTGTAGTGTCCCCCAGGGGGCGCTGTTGTAGTGTCCCCCAGGGGTCGCTGTTGTAGTGTCCCCCAGGGGGCGCTGTTGTAGTGTCCCCCAGGGGGCGCTGTTGTAGTGTCCCCCAGGGGTCGCTGTTGTAGTGTCCCCCAGGGGGCGCTGTTGTAGTGTCCCCCAGGGGGCGCTGTTGTAGTGTCCCCCAGGGGGCGCTGTTGTAGTGTCCCCCAGGGGCGCTGTTGTAGTGTCCCCCAGGGGGCGCTGTTGTAGTGTCCCCCAGGGGGCGCTGTTGTAGTGTCCCCCAGGGGGCGCTGTTGTAGTGTCCCCCAGGGGGCGCTGTTGCACCTTTGCTTTTCCTTTTTAAAAATATTTTTATTCAAGGCATTTTACACAGAATATCGGAACGACACATCAAGGCAACAACCAGAACCCCCCAGTCCTCCTGATACCAACGCCACATCCTGCCATCCCCATTTTAACCTCTTTATTCCCCCCCCTCATCCCTCACTGACCCAATCCTGCTTGAGGAAATCGATCAACGGTTTCCACCTCCTACCGACCCTCACAGCACAAACCTGACCTTCTCCAACTCACCCTCGCTCACCCTCGCCCCCGCTCACCCTCGCCCCCGCTCACCCTCGCCCCCGCTCACCCTCGCCCCCGCTCACCCTCGCCCCCGCTCACCCTCACCCCCGCTCACCCTCGCCCCCGCTCACCCTCGCCCCCGCTCACCCTCGCCCCCGCTCACCCTCGCCCCCGCTCACCCTCGCCCCCGCTCGCCCTCGCTCACCCTCGCCCCCGCTCACCCTCGCCCCCGCTCGCCCTCGCTCACCCTCGCCCCCGCTCACCCTCGCCCCCGCTCACCCTCGCCCCCGCTCACCCTTGCCCCCGCCCACCCTCGCCCCCGCTCACCCTCGCCCCCGCTCACCCTCGCCCCCGCTCACCCTCGCCCCCGCTTTCAGCACCTCCGAGCCCTGGACTCCCAGATTTTCCAACACACCAAATATCGTCATCTTTGGATTCGGAACCACCCCCACACCCAGAACCCCCCACACCCGGAACCACCCCCACACCCAGAACCCCCCCACCCACACACATAACCCCCCCACACCCAGAACCCCCCCACCCACACCCGGAACCCCCCCCAGACCCGGAACCACCTCCACACCAGGAACCACCCCCACACCCGGAACCCCCCCACACCCGGAACCACCCCCCACACCCGTAACCCCCCCACACCCAGAACCCCCCCCAGACCCGGAACCACCTCCACACCCGGAACCCCCCCCACACCCGGAACCCCCCCACACCCGGAACCACCCCCACACCCGGAACCCCCCCACACCCGGAACCACCCCCACACCCGGAACCCCCCCACACCCGGAACCCCCCCCACACCCGGGACCACCCCCACACCCGGAACCCCCCCCACACCCGGAACCCCCCCACACCCGGAACCACCACACCCAGAACCCCCCCCACACCCGGAACCCCCCCACACCCGGAACCACCCCCCACACCCGGAACCCCCCCCACACCCGGAACCACCCCCACACCCGGAACCACCACACCCAGAACCCCCCCACACCCGCAACCCCCCTACACACAGAACCCCCCCCCCACACCCAGAACCACCCCCCCACACCCGGAACCACCCCACACCCAGAACCCCCCCCCACACTCGTAACCACCCCACACCCAGAACCCCCCCACCCACACCCGTAACCACCCCACACCCAGAACCCCCCCACCCACACCCGGAACCCCCCCCAGACCCGGAACCACCCCCACACCCGGAACCCCCCCCACACCCAGAACCACCCCCACACCCGGAACCCCCCCACATCCAGAACCACCCCCACTCCCGGAACCCCCCCCACACCCGGAACCACCCCCACACCCGGAACCCCCCCACACCCAGAACCCCCCCCACACCCGGAACCCCCCCCACACCCGGAACCACCCCCACACCCAGAACCCCCCCACACCCGGAACCCCCCCACACCCAGAACCACCCCCACTCCCGGAACCCCCCCCACACCCGGAACCACCCCCACACCCGGAACCCCCCCACACCCAGAACCCCTCCACACCCGGAACCACCCCCCACACCCGGAACCCTCCCACACACAGAACCCCCCCCCCCCACACCCTGAACCACCCCCCACACCCGGAACCACCCCCACACCCGGAACCCTCCCACACACAGAACCCCCCCCCCCCACACCCTGAACCACCACACCCGGAACTCCCCCACACCCGGAACCACCCCCCACACCCGGAACCACCACACCCGGAACCCCCCCCCCCACACCCGGAACCCCCCCCCCACCCCCAGAACCACACCCGGAACCACACCCACACCCGGAACCACCCCAGACCCAGAACCCCTCCCCCACACCCGGAACCCCCCCCCCACACACCCGGAACCCCCCCCCACACCCGGAACCCCCCCCCCACCCCCAGAACCACACCCGGAACCACACCCACACCCGGAACCACCCCAGACCCAGAACCCCTCCCCCACACCCGGAACCACCCCCACACCCGGAACCCCCCCTCACACCCGGAACCCCCCCCCCACACCCGGAACCCCCCCCACACCCGGAACCAGCCCCACACCCGGAACCACCCCACACCCAGAACCCCTCCCCCACACCCAGAACCCCCCCCACACCCGGAACCCCCCCACACCCGGAACCATCCCCACACCCGGAACCCCCCCTCACACCCGGAACCCCCCCCCACACCCGGAACCCCCCCCACACCCGGAACCACCCCCACACCCGTAACCAGCCCCACACCCGGAACCACCCCCACACCCGGAACCCCCCCACACCCAGACCAGGCCATCCCAGACCAGGTCACCCTAGACCAGCCCCACTCCCAGACCAGGTCCACACCCAGACCAGGTTCACTCCCAGACCAGGTCCATTCCCAGACCAGGTCACCCCAGACCAACCCCACTCCCAGACCATGTCCACTCCCAGACTAGGTCCACTCCCAGACCATGTCCACTCACAGACCAGGTCGCCCCAGACCAGGTCCACCCCCAGACCAGGTCCACTCCCAGACCAGGTCCACTCACAGACCAGGTCCACTCAAAGATCAAGTCCACTCACAGACCAGGTCCATACCCAGACCAGGTCCGCTCCAAGACCAGGTCCACACCCAGACCAACCCCACTCCCAGACCAACATCGCTCCCAGACCAGGTCCACTCACAGACCAGGTCCATATCCAGACCAACCCCACTCCCAGACCAACATCGCTCCCAGACCAGGTCCACTCACAGACCAGGTCCACACCCAGACCAGGTCCACTCACAGACCAGGTCCACTCACAGACCATGTCCACTGCCGGACCACATCCACTTCCGGACCAGGTCCACTCCCAGACCAGGTCCACACACAGACCAGGTCCACACACAGACCAGGTCCACTCCCAGACCGGGTAAACTCCCAGATCATGTCCGCTCCCAGACAAGGTCCACTCCCAGACCAGGTCCACTCCCAGACCACGTCTATTCCCAGACCAGGTCCACTCCCAGACCAGGTCCACTCCCAGACCAGGGCCACTCCCAGACCAGGGCCACTCCCAGACAAGGTCCACAACCAGACCAGGTCCACTCCCAGACAATGTCCACTTACAGACCGGGTCCACACCCAGACCAGGTCTACTCCCAGACCAGGTCCACACCTAGACAACGTCCACTTTCAAACCGGGTCCACACCCAGACCAGGTCCACACCCAGACTGGGTCCACTTCCAGACCACGTCCACTCCCAGACCAGGTCCACACCCAGACCACGTCCACACCCAGACCAGGTCCACTCCCAAACCGGGTCCAACCCCAGACCAGTTCCACTCCCAGACCAGGTCGCCCCCCCGACCAGGTCGCCCCAGACCAGGACCACTTCCAGACCAGGTGCGCTCCCAGCCTTGGTCCACTCCCAGACCAGGTCCACTCCCAGACCACGTCCACTCACAGACCATGTCCACTCCCAGACCACGTCCACTCCCAGACCACGTCCACTCCCAGACCACGTCCACTCCCAGACCACGTCCACTCCCAGACCAGGTCACCCCCAGACCAGATCGCCCCCAGACCGGGTCCAACCGTCAAGCCACATTTCCCAGAATACTGTGCCGATTCAAGGCCATTTTCCAGCCCTGAGTCGCTTTGTGTAAATTCCACAAGTTTACCCACAGCTGAGTCACTGTGTCAGTACTGAGGGAGCGCTGCACGGTCAGAGGGTCAGTACTGAGGGAGTGCTGCACTGTCAGAGGGTCAGTACTAAGGGAGTGCCGCACTGTCAGAGGGTCAGTACTGAGGGAGTGCTGCACTGTCAGAGGGTCAGTACTGAGGGAGTGCTGCATTGTCAGAGAGTCAGTACTGAGGGAGTGCTGCAGTGTCAGAGGGTCAGTACTGAGGGAGTGCTGCACTGTCAGAGGGTCAGTACTGAGGGAGTGCCGCACTGTCAGAGGGTCAGTACTGAGGGAGTGCTGCACTGTCAGAGGGTCAGTACTGAGGGAGTGCCGCACTGTCAGAGGGTCAGTACTGAGGGAGTGTCGCACTGTCACAGGGTCAGTACTGAGGGAATGCCGCACTGTCAGAGGGTCAGTACTGAGGGAGTGCCGCACTGTCAGAGGGTCAGTACTGAGGGAGTGCCGCACTGTCAGAGGGTCAGTACTGAGGGAGTGCTGCACTGTCAGAGGGTCAGTACTGAGGGAGTGCCGCACTGTCAGAGGGTCAGTACTGAGGGAGTGCTGCACTGTCAGTCAGTACTGAGGGTGTGCCGCACTGTCAGAGGGTCAGTACTGAGGGAGTGCTGCACTGTCAGAGGGTCAGTACCGAGGGAGTTCTGCACTGTCAGAGGGTCAGTACAGAGGGTGTGCCGCACTGTCAGAGGGTCAGTACTGAGGGAGTGCTGCACTGTCAGTCAGTACTGAGGGAGTGCCGCACTGTCAGAAAGTCAGTACTGAGGGAGTGCTGCACTGTAAGAGAGTCAGTACTGAGGGAGTGCTGCACTGTCAGAGGGTCAGTACTGAGGGAGTGCTGCACTCTCAGAGGGTCAGTACAGAGGGAGTGCTGCACTGTCAGAGGGTCAGTACTGAGGGAGTGCCGCACTGTCAGAGGGTCAGTACTGAGGGAGTGCCGCACTGTCAGAGGGTCAGTACTGAGGGAGTGCTGCACTCTCAGAGGGTCAGTACCGAGGGAGTGCTGCACTGTCAGAGGGTCAGTACTGAGGGTGAGCCGCACTGTCAGAGGGTCAGTACTGAGGGAGTGCTGCACTGTCAGAGGGTCAGTACTGAGGGAGTGCCGCACTGTCAGAGGGTCAGTACTGAGGGAGTGCTGCACTGTCAGAGGGTAAGTACTGAGGGAGTGCCGCACTGTCAGAGGGTCAGTACTGAGGGAGTGCTGCACTGTCAGAGGGTCAGTACTGAGGGAGTGCCGCACTGTCAGAGGGTCAGTACTGAGGGAGTGCCGCACTGTCAGAGAGTCAGTACTGAGGGAGTACCACACTGTCAGAGGGTCAGTACTGAGGGAGTGCCGCACTGTCAGAGGGTCAGTACTGAGGGAGTGCTGCACTGTCAGAGGGTCAGTACTGAGGGAGTGCTCCACTGTCAGAGGGTCAGTACTGAGGGAGTGCTGCACTGTCAGAGGGTCAGTACTGAGGGAGTGCCGCACTGTCAGAGTGTCAGTACAGAGGGAGTGTTGCACTGTCAGAGGGTCAGTACTGAGGGAGTGCCGCACTGTCAGAGGGTCAGTACTGAGGGAGCGCTGCACTGTCAGAGGGTCAGTACTGAGGGAGCGCTGCACTGTCAGAGGGTCAGTACTGAGGGAGTGCCGCACTGTCAGAGGGTCAGTACTGAGGGAGTGCCGCACTGTCAGAGGGTCAGTACTGAGGGAGTGCCGCACTGTCAGAGGGTCAGTACTGTGGGAGCGCTGCACTGTCAGAGGGTCAGTACTGAGGGAGTGCTGCACTGTCAGAGGGTCAGTACTGAGGGAGTGCCGCACTGTCAGAGGGTCAGTACTGAGGGAGTGCCGTCCTGTCAGAGGGTCAGTACTGAGGGAGTGCCGCACTGTCAGAGGGTCAGTACTGAGGGAGTGCTGCACTGTCAGAGGGTCAGTACTGAGGGAGTGCTGCACTGTCAGTCAGTACTGAGGGTGTGCCGCACTGTCAGAGGGTCAGTACTGAGGGAGTGCCGCACTGTCAGAGGGTCAGTACTGAGGGAGTGCCGCACTGTCAGAGGGTCAGTACCGAGGGAGTGCTGCACTGTCAGAGTGTCAGTACTGAGGGAATGCCGCACTGTCAGAGGGTCAGTACTGAGGGAGTGCTGCACTGTCAGAGGGTCAGTACTGAGGGAGTGCTGCACTGTCAGAGGGTCAGTACTGAGGGAGTGCTGCACTGTCAGAGAGTCAGTACTGAGGGAGTGCTGCACTGTCAGAGGGTCTGTACTGAGGGAGTGCTGCACTGTCAGAGGGTCAGTACTGAGGGTGTGCTGCACTGTCAGAGTGTCAGTACTGAGGGAGTGCCGCACTGTCAGAGGGTCAGTACTGAGGGAGTGCTGCACTGTCAGAGGGTCAGTACTGAGGGAGTGCCGCACTGTCAGAGGGTCAGTGCTGAGGGAGTGCTGCACTGTCAGAGGGTCAGTACTGAGGGAGTGCCGCACTGTCAGAGGGTCAGTACTGAGGGAGTGCCACACTGTCAGAGGGTCAGTACTGAGGGAGTGCCACACTATCAGAGGGTCAGTACTGAGGGAGTGCTGCACTGTCAGAGGGTCAGTACTGAGGGAGTGCTTCACTGTCAGAGGGTCAGTCCTGAGGGAGTGCTTCACTGTCAGAGGGTCAGTCCTGAGGGAGTGCTGCACTGTCAGAGGGTCAGTACTGAGGGAGTGCTGCACTGTCAGAGGGTCAGTTCTGAGGGAGTGCTGCACTGTCAGAGGGTCAGTACTGAGGGAGTGCCGCACTGTCAGAGAGTCAGTACTGAGGGAGTGCTGAACTGTCAGAGGATCAGTACTGAGGGAGTGCTTCACTGTCAGAGGGTTAGTACTGAGGGAATGCTGCACTGTCAGAGGGTCAGTACTGAGGGAGTGCCGCACTGCCAGAGGGTCAGTACTGAGGGAGTGCCGCACTGTCAGAGGGTCAGTACTGAGGGAGTGCCGCACTGTCAGAGGGTCAGTACTGAGGGAGTGCCGCACTGTCAGAGGGTCAGTACTGAGGGAGTGCCGCACTGTCAGAGAGTCAGCACAGAGGGAGTGCTGCACTGTCAGAGGGTCAGTACTGAGGGAGTGCCGCACTGTCAGAGGGTCAGTACTGAGGGAGTGCTGCACTGTCAGAGGGTCAGCACAGAGGGAGTGCTGCACTGTCAGAGCGTCAGTACTGAGGGAGTGCCGCACTGTCAGAGGGTCAGTACTGACGAAGTGCTGCACTGTCAGGGGGTCAGTACTGAGGGAGCGCCGCACTGTCAGAGTGTCAGTACTGAGGGAGTGCGGCACTGTCAGAGGGTCAGTACTGAGGGAGTGCTGCACTGTCAGAGGGTCAGTACTGAGGGAGTGCTGCACTGTCAGAGGGTCAGTACTGAGGGAGTGCTGCACTGTCAGGGGGGTCAGTACTGAGGGAGTGCTGCACTGTCAGAGGGTCAGTACTAAGGGAGTGCCGCACTGTCAGATGGTCAGTACTGAGGGAGTGCTGCACTGTCACAGGGTCAGTACTGAGGGAGTGCCGCACTGTCAGAGGGTCAGTACTGAGGGAGTGCCGCACTGTCAGAGGGTCTGTACTGAGGGAGCGCTGCACTGTCAGAGGGTCAGTACTGAGGGAGTGCCGCACTGTCAGAGGGTCAGTACTGAGGGAGTGCCGCACTGTCAGAGGGTCAGTACTGAGGGAGTGCCGCACTGTCAGAGGGTCAGTACTGAGGGAGCGCTGCACTGTCAGAGGGTCAGTAATGAGGGAGCGCTGCGCTGTCAGAGGGTCAGTACTGAGGGAGTGCTGCACTGTCAGAGGGTCAGTACTAAGGGAGTGCCGCACTGTCAGAGGGTCAGTACTGAGGGAGTGCTGCACTGTCACAGGGTCAGTACTGAGGGAATGCCGCACTGTCAGAGGGTCAGTACTGAGGGAGTGCCGCACTGTCAGAGGGTCTGTACTGAGGGAGCGCTGCACTGTCAGAGGGTCAGTACTGAGGGAGTGCCGCACTGTCAGAGGGTCAGTACTGAGGGAGTGCTGCACTGTCAGAGGGTCAGTACTGAGGGAGTGCCGCACTGTCAGAGGGTCAGTACTGAGGGAGCGCTGCACTGTCAGAGGGTCAGTACTGAGGGAGCGCTGCACTGTCAGAGGATCAGTACTGAGGGAGTGCTGCACTCTCAGAGGGTTAGTACTGAGGGAGTGCCGCACTGTCAGAGGGTCAGTACAGAGGGTGTGCCGCACTGTCAGAGGGTCAGTACTGAGGGAGTGCTGCACTGTCAGAGGGTCAGTACTGAGGGAGTGCTGCACTGTCAGTCAGTACTGAGGGTGTGCCGCACTGTCAGAGGGTCAGTACTGAGGGAGTGCTGCACTGTCAGAGGGTCAGTACCGAGGGAGTGCTGCACTGTCAGAGGGTCAGTACAGAGGGTGTGCCGCACTGTCAGAGGGTCAGTACTGAGGGAGTGCTGCACTGTCAGTCAGTACTGAGGGAGTGCCGCACTGTCAGAAAGTCAGTACTGAGGGAGTGCTGCACTGTAAGAGAGTCAGTACTGAGGGAGTGCTGCACTGTCAGAGGGTCAGTACTGAGGGAGTGCTGCACTCTCAGAGGGTCAGTACCGAGGGAGTGCTGCACTGTCAGAGGGTCAGTACTGAGGGAGTGCCGCACTGTCAGAGGGTCAGTACTGAGGGAGTGCTGCACTCTCAGAGGGTCAGTAATGAGGGAGCGCTGCGCTGTCAGAGGGTCAGTACTGAGGGAGCGCTGCGCTGTCAGAGGGTCAGTACTGAGGGAGTGCTGCACTGTCAGAGGGTCAGTATTAAGGGAGTGCCGCACTGTCAGAGGGTCAGTACTGAGGGAGTGCTGCACTGTCACAGGGTCAGTACTGAGGGAATGCCGCACTGTCAGAGGGTCAGTACTGAGGGAGTGCCGCACTGTCAGAGGGTCTGTACTGAGGGAGCGCTGCACTGTCAGAGGGTCAGTACTGAGGGAGTGCCGCACTGTCAGAGGGTCAGTACTGAGGTAGTGCTGCACTGTCAGAGGGTCAGTACTGAGGGAGTGCCGCACTGTCAGAGGGTCAGTACTGAGGGAGCGCTGCACTGTCAGAGGGTCAGTACTGAGGGAGCGCTGCACTGTCAGAGGGTCAGTACTGA
Source organism: Scyliorhinus torazame (assembly GCF_047496885.1). Taxonomy (NCBI): domain Eukaryota; kingdom Metazoa; phylum Chordata; class Chondrichthyes; order Carcharhiniformes; family Scyliorhinidae; genus Scyliorhinus; species Scyliorhinus torazame. The sequence continues at coordinate 214,721,606 of NC_092721.1, forward strand.
GGGAGTGCTGCACTCTCAGAGGGTTAGTACTGAGGGAGTGCCGCACTGTCAGAGGGTCAGTACAGAGGGTGTGCCGCACTGTCAGAGGGTCAGTACTGAGGGAGTGCTGCACTGTCAGAGGGTCAGTACTGAGGGAGTGCTGCACTGTCAGTCAGTACTGAGGGTGTGCCGCACTGTCAGAGGGTCAGTACTGAGGGAGTGCTGCACTGTCAGAGGGTCAGTACCGAGGGAGTGCTGCACTGTCAGAGGGTCAGTACAGAGGGTGTGCCGCACTGTCAGAGGGTCAGTACTGAGGGAGTGCTGCACTGTCAGTCAGTACTGAGGGAGTGCCGCACTGTCAGAAAGTCAGTACTGAGGGAGTGCTGCACTGTAAGAGAGTCAGTACTGAGGGAGTGCTGCACTGTCAGAGGGTCAGTACTGAGGGAGTGCTGCACTCTCAGAGGGTCAGTACCGAGGGAGTGCTGCACTGTCAGAGGGTCAGTACTGAGGGAGTGCCGCACTGTCAGAGGGTCAGTACTGAGGGAGTGCTGCAGTCTCAGAGGGTCAGTACCGAGGGAGTGCTGCACTGTCAGAGGGTCAGTACTGAGGGTGTGCTGCACTGTCAGAGGGTCAGTACTGAGGGTGAGCCGCACTGTCAGAGGGTCAGTACTGAGGGAGTGCTGCACTGTCAGAGGGTCAGTACTGAGGGAGTGCCGCACTGTCAGAGGGTCAGTACTGAGGGAGTGCTGCACTGTCAGAGGGTAAGTACTGAGGGAGTGCCGCACTGTCAGAGGGTCAGTACTGAGGGAGTGCTGCACTGTCAGAGGGTCAGTACTGAGGGAGTGCCGCACTGTCAGAGGGTCAGTACTGAGGGAGTGCCGCACTGTCAGAGGGTCAGTACTGAGGGAGCGCTGCACTGTCAGAGGGTCAGTACTGAGGGAGCGCTGCACTGTCAGAGGGTCAGTACTGAGGGAGTGCCGCACTGTCAGAGGGTCAGTACTGAGGGAGTGCCGCACTGTCAGAGGGTCAGTACTGAGGGAGTGCCGCACTGTCAGAGGGTCAGTACTGTGGGAGCGCTGCACTGTCAGAGGGTCAGTACTGAGGGAGTGCTGCACTGTCAGAGGGTCAGTACTGAGGGAGTGCCGCACTGTCAGAGGGTCAGTACTGAGGGAGTGCCGTCCTGTCAGAGGGTCAGTACTGAGGGAGTGCCGCACTGTCAGAGGGTCAGTACTGAGGGAGTGCTGCACTGTCAGAGGGTCAGTACTGAGGGAGTGCTGCACTGTCAGAGGGTCAGTACTGAGGGAGTGCCGCACTGTCAGAGGGTCAGTACTGAGGGAGTGCTGCACTGTCAGAGGGTAAGTACTGAGGGAGTGCCGCACTGTCAGAGGGTCAGTACTGAGGGAGTGCTGCACTGTCAGAGGGTCAGTACTGAGGGAGTGCCGCACTGTCAGAGGGTCAGTACTGAGGGAGTGCCGCACTGTCAGAGGGTCAGTACTGAGGGAGCGCTGCACTGTCAGAGGGTCAGTACTGAGGGAGCGCTGCACTGTCAGAGGGTCAGTACTGAGGGAGTGCCGCACTGTCAGAGGGTCAGTACTGAGGGAGTGCCGCACTGTCAGAGGGTCAGTACTGAGGGAGTGCCGCACTGTCAGAGGGTCAGTACTGTGGGAGCGCTGCACTGTCAGAGGGTCAGTACTGAGGGAGTGCTGCACTGTCAGAGGGTCAGTACTGAGGGAGTGCCGCACTGTCAGAGGGTCAGTACTGAGGGAGTGCCGTCCTGTCAGAGGGTCAGTACTGAGGGAGTGCCGCACTGTCAGAGGGTCAGTACTGAGGGAGTGCTGCACTGTCAGAGGGTCAGTACTGAGGGAGTGCTGCACTGTCAGTCAGTACTGAGGGTGTGCCGCACTGTCAGAGGGTCAGTACTGAGGGAGTGCCGCACTGTCAGAGGGTCAGTACTGAGGGAGTGCCGCACTGTCAGAGGGTCAGTACCGAGGGAGTGCTGCACTGTCAGAGTGTCAGTACTGAGGGAATGCCGCACTGTCAGAGGGTCAGTACTGAGGGAGTGCCGCACCGTCAGAGGGTCAGTACTGAGAGAGTGCTGCACTGTCAGAGGGACAGTACTGAGGGAGTGCTGCACTGTCAGAGGGTCAGTACTGAGGGAGTGCCGTACTGTCAGAGGGTCAGTACTGAGAGAGTGCTGCACTGTCAGAGGGACAGTACTGAGGGAGTGCCGTACTGTCAGAGGGTCAGTACTGAGAGAGTGCTGCACTGTCAGAGGGACAGTACTGAGGGAGTGCCGCACTGTCAGAGGGTCAGTACTGAGGGTGTGTCGCACTGTCAGAGGGTCAGTACTGAGGGAATGCGGCACTGTCAGAGGGTCAGTACTGAGGGAGTGCCGTACTGTCAGAGGGTCAGTACTGAGAGAGTGCTGCACTGTCAGAGGGACAGTACTGAGGGAGTGCCGCACTGTCAGAGGGTCAGTACTGAGGGTGTGTCGCACTGTCAGAGGGTCAGTACTGAGGGAGTGCGGCACTGTCAGAGGGTCAGTACTGAGGGAATGCCGCACTGTCAGAGGGTCAGTACTGAGGGTGTGTCGCACTGTCAGAGGGTCAGTACTGAGGGAGTGCCGCACTGTCAGAGGGTCAGTACTGAGGGAGTGTTGCGCTGTCAGAGGGTCAGTACTGACCCTCTTGTTGAAGTTGGTCGGTTGTTCTTCATGTTTGACCCACGACTTGTTTGTCAGCCGCCTACAGGTGAAACAAGATCGGGTATTGATTCCATTGCTCTTCCTGTGATATTGCTTTGCACAAAATGTTCTCTGTTGTCCACACAAACAAACTGACACTGGTCTTCAGGGTAATTATTTGATTATCTGCGGATCAATTGGAGATTTTTCTCGAGCAAGATGAGGTATCAATTGTCAGTGATTTTATCAGACGGTGTTCATCATTCTGAATGATTGGCTCTGAAACAGACAATAATCGATTCCTTGCTGTCCACAGGTGACATTTCAGTGAAGAGCTCGTCAGGTCTCGATTATGAAGAAACTCCCAGGTTACGGCTGGTGATTAAAGCAGAATCGCCTTCCTCCTTTGTTTTCACGTCGGTCACACTCAACCTCCATGATGTCAACGACAATTTGCCACATTTCCAGCTGCAGAATTATGTGGCGTTTATCTGGGAGGCACAGGGTTACAACACACCCATCATGCAGGTAAGGACAAGGCCGCCAGCAGGGAAACCTGTCGTTTACAGTCACTCGTTCATGTGGACCAAGCTCAGTCACTTACACAGCTGTTCAGGACTAGATATGCCCCTAAAATAAACGCTCAACCTGTAATAATATCACCCATTCTACAAGAAACAATAAACCCACTAGAGAGAGCACTGGACACGTTTCACCCTCAGGGAGATCCCTGTACACTGACTGGTGTCTCTCAGTCTCCTCTCTCTCTCAGGGAGATATCTGTACACTGACTGGTGTCTCTCAGTCCCCTCTCTCTCGGGGAGATATCTGTACACTGACTGGTGTCTCTCAGTCCCCTCTCTCTCTCAGGGAGATATCTGTACACTGACTGGTGTCTCTCAGTCCCCTCTCTCTCTCAGGGAGATATCTGTACACTGACTGGTGTCTCTCTGTCCTCTCTCTCTCAGGGAGATATCTGTACACTGACTGGTGTCTCTCAGTCCCCTCTCTCTCAGGGAGATATCTGTACACTGACTGGTGTCTCTCAGTCCCCTCTCTCTCTCAGGGAGATATCAGTACACTGACTGGTGTCTCTCAGTCCCCTCTCTCTCAGGGGGATATCTGTACACTGACTGGTGTCTCTCAGTCCCCTCTCTCTCTCAGGGAGATATCAGTACACTGACTGGTGTCTCTCAGTCCCCTCTCTCTCAGGGAGATATCTGTACACTGACTGGTGTCTCTCAGTCCCCTCTCTCTCTCAGGGGGATATCTGTACACTGACTGGTGTCTCTCAGTCCCCTCTCTCTCTCAGGGAGATATCAGTACACTGACTGGTGTCTCTCAGTCCCCTCTCTCTCTCAGGGAGATAAGTGTACACTGACAGGTGTCTCTCAGTCCCCTCTCTCTCTCGGGGAGATATCTGTACACTGACTGGTGTCTCTCAGTCCCCTCTCTCTCTCGGGGAGATATCTGTACACTGACTGGTGTCTCTCAGTCCTCTCTCTCAGGGAGATATCTGTACACTGACTGGTGTCTCACTATCCTCTCTCTCTCAGGGAGATATCAGTACACTGACTGGTGTCTCTCAGTCCCCTCTCTCTCTCAGGGAGATATCTGTACACTGACTGGTGTCTCTCAGTCCCCTCTCTCTCAGGGAGATATCTGTACACTGACTGGTGTCTCTCAGTCCCCTCTCTCTCTCGGGGAGATATCTGTACACTGACTGGTGTCTCTCAGTCCTCTCTCTCAGGGAGATATCTGTACACTGACTGGTGTCTCTCAGTCCTCTCTCTCTCTCAGGGAGATATCTGTACACTGACTGGTGTCTCTCAGTCCCCTCTCTCTCTCAGGGAGATATCTGTACACTGACGGGTGTCTCACTATCCTCTCTCTCTCAGGGAGATATCTGTACACTGACTGGTGTCTCTCAGTCCCCTCTCTCTCTCGGGGAGATATCTGTACACTGACTGGTGTCTCTCAATCCTCTCTCTCTCTCAGGGAGATATCTGTACACTGACTGCTGTCTATTAGTCCCCTCTCTCTCTAAGGGAGATATCTGTACACTGACTGGTGTCTCTCAGTCCCCTCTCTCTCTCAGGGAGATATCTGTACACTGACTGGTGTCTCTCAGTCCCCTCTCTCTCTCAGGGAGATATCTGTACACTGACTGTTGTCTCTCAGTCCCCTCTCTCTCAGGGAGATATCTGTACACTGACTGGTGTCTCTCAGTCCCCTCTCTCTCTCAGGGAGATATCTGTACACTGACTGGTGTCTCTCAGTCCCCTCTCTCTCTCAGGGAGATATCTGTACACCAACTGCTGTCTCTCAGTCTCTCTCTCTCTCAGGGAGATATCTGTACACTGACTGGTGTCTCTCAGTCCCCTCTCTCTCTCAGGGAGATATCTGTACACTGACTGGTGTCTCTCAGTCCCCTCTCTCTCAGGGAGATATCTGGACACCGACTGGTGTCTCTCAGTCCTCTCTCTCGGGGAGATATCTGTACACTGACTGGTGTCTCTCAGTCCCCTCTCTCTCTCGGGGAGATATCTGTACACTGACTGGTGTCTCTCAGTCCTCTCTCTCTCTCAGGGAGATATCTGTACACTGACTGGTGTCTCTCAGTCCCCACTCTCTCTCAGGGAGATATCTGTACACTGACTGGTGTCTCTCAGTCCTCTCTCTCTCTCAGGGAGATATCTGTACACTGACTGGTGTCTCTCAGTCCCCTCTCTCTCTCGGGGAGATATCTGTACACTGACTGGTGTCTCTCAGTCCCCTCTCTCTCTCAGGGAGATATCTGTACACTGACTGGTGTCTCTCAGTCCCCTCTCTCTCTCGGGGAGATATCTGTACACTGACTGGTGTCTCTCAGTCTCCTCTCTCTCAGGGAGATATCTGTACACTGACTGGTGTCTCTCAGTCCCCTCTCTCTCTCAGGGAGATATCTGTACACTGACTGGTGTCTCTCAGTCCTCTCTCTCTCTCAGGGAGATATCTGTACACTGACTGGTGTCTCTCAGTCCCCTCTCTCTCTCAGGGAGATATCTGTACACTGACGGGTGTCTCACTATCCTCTCTCTCTCAGGGAGATATCTGTACACTGACTGGTGTCTCTCAGTCCCCTCTCTCTCTCGGGGAGATATCTGTACACTGACTGGTGTCTCTCAATCCTCTCTCTCTCTCAGGGAGATATCTGTACACTGACTGGTGTCTCTCAGTCCCCTCTCTCTCTCAGGGAGATATCTGTACACTGACTGGTGTCTCTCAGTCCCCTCTCTCTCAGGGAGATATCTGTACACTGACTGGTGTCTCTCAGTCCCCTCTCTCTCAGGGAGATATCTGTACACTGACTGGTGTCTCTCAGTCCCCCTCATTCTCTCAGGGAGATATCTGTACACTGACTGGTGTCTCTCAGTCCCTTCTCTCTCAGGGAGATATCTGTACACTGACTGGTGTCTCTCAGTCCCTTCTCTCTCAGGGAGATATCTGTACACTGACTGGTGTCTCTCAGTCCCCTCTCTCTCTCAGGGAGATATCTGTACACTGACTGGTGTCTCTCAGTCCCCTCTCTCTCTCAGGGAGATATCTGTACACCAACTGCTGTCTCTCAGTCTCTCTCTCTCTCAGGGAGATATCTGTACACTGACTGGTGTCTCTCAGTCCCCTCTCTCTCTCAGGGAGATATCTGTACACTGACTGGTGTCTCTCAGTCCCCTCTCTCTCAGGGAGATATCTGGACACCGACTGGTGTCTCTCAGTCCCCTCTCTCTCTCTCAGGGAGATATCTGTACACTGACTGGTGTCTCTCAGTCCTCTCTCTCGGGGAGATATCTGTACACTGACTGGTGTCTCTCAGTCCCCTCTCTCTCTCAGGGAGATATCTGTACACCAACTGCTGTCTCTCAGTCCCCTCTCTCTCTCTCTCAGGGAGATATCTGTACACCGACTGGTGTCTCTCAGTCCTCTCTCTCGGGGAGATATCTGTACACTGACTGGTGTCTCTCAGTCTTCTCTCTCTCGGGGAGATATCTGTACACTGACTGGTGTCTCTCAGTCCTCTCTCTCAGGGAGATATCTGTACACTGACTGGTGTCTCTCAGTCCCCTCTCTGTCTCAGGGAGATACCTGTACACCGACTGGTGTCTCTCAGTCCCCTCTCTCTCTCGGGGAGATATCTGTACACTGACGGGTGTCTCTCAGTCCTCTCTCTCTCAGGGAGATATCTGTACACTGACTGGTGTCTCTCAGTCCCCTCTCTCTCAGGGAGATATCTGTACACTGACGGGTGCCTCTCAGTCCCCTCTCTCTCAGGGAGATATCTGTACACTGACTGGTGTCTCTCAGTCCCCTCTCTCTCTCAGGGAGATATCTGTACACTAACTGGTGTCTCTCAGTCCTCTCTCTCTCTTGGGGAGATATCTGTACACTGACTGGTGTCTCTCAGTCCTCTCTCTCTCTCAGGGAGATATCTGTACACTGACTGGTGTCTCTCAGTCCCCTCTCTCTCTCAGGGAGATATCTGTACACTAACTGGTGTCTCTCAGTCCTCTCTCTCTCTCAGGGAGATATCTGTACACTGACTGTTGCTTCTCAGTCCCCTCTCTCTCTCAGGGAGATATCTGTACACTAACTGGTGTCTCTCAGTCCTCTCTCTCTCTTGGGGAGATATCTGTACACTGACTGGTGTCTCTCAGTCCTCTCTCTCTCTCAGGGAGATATCTGTACACTGACTGGTGTCTCTCAGTCCCCTCTCTCTCAGGGAGATATCTGTACACTGACTGGTGTCTCTCAGTCCCCTCTCTCTCTCAGGGAGATATCTGTACACGAACTGGTGTCTCTCAGTCCCCTCTCTCTCTCAGGGAGATATCTGTACACTGACTGGTGTCTCTCAGTCCCCTCTCTCTCTCAGGGAGATATCTGGACACTGACTGGTGTCTCTCAGTCCCCTCTCTCTCTCTCAGGGACATATCTGTACACTGACTGGTGTCTCTCAGTCCCTTCTCTCTCAGGGAGATATCTGTACACTGACTGGTGTCTCTCAGTCCCCTCTCTCTCTCAGGGAGATGTCTGTACACTGACTGGTGTCTCTCAGTCCCCGCTCTCTCTCAGGGAGATATCTGTACACCGACTGGTGTCTCTCAGTCCCCTCTCTCTCTCGGGGAGATATCTGTACACTGACTGGTGTCTCTCAGTCCCCTCTCTCAGGGAGATATCTGTACACTGACTGGTGTCTATCAGTCCCCTCTCTCTCTCTCAGGGCGGTATCTGTACACTGACTGTTGCTTCTCAGTCCCCTCTCTCTCAGGGAGATATCTGTACACTGACTGGTGTCTCTCAGTCCTCACTCTCTCAGGGAGATATCTGTACATTGACTGGTGTCTCTCAGTTTCTCTCTCTGAGGGAGACATCTGTACACTGACTGGTGTCTCTCAGTCCCCTCTCTCTCGGGGAGATATCTGTACACTGACTGGTGTCTCTCAGTCCCCTCTCTCTCTCAGGGAGATATCTGCACACTGGCTGGTGTCTCTCAGTCCTCTCTCGTGGAGATATCTGTACACTGACTGGTGTCTCTCAGTCCCCTCTCTCTCTCAGTGAGATATCTGTACACTGACTCGTTGTAGCGCACAAAGACTCCATGAGACGAATAGAGTGAAGTCGATGAGACTTTATTGTCTGTTCCCCAGCAGCCCGATAGTAAACTGGCCTGCGGGGGAAGACACCGGCTTCTTATACTTCGCCTTCAGGGCGGAGCTTGAGGTCAACGGCCAACCAGAACCCGGGATCTGTCAGCCAATGACATTAGGGCTTCCAGTCCCACATGACCCCCCATACATACTACCACATTCACCCCTTGTCAAAAATGAACCCGGCGGGGTGGTGCTTCGTATGGTGGTAAGGGTTTACAGGGCTGGTCCTGGGAGGATAGAACATTCACATGGTAATACAGTATTGGACAATTTTGTCCTGTTGCAACTATTTACAGAGGGTATAGGAAGAAAAGCAAAATGTTCTTTGAACAGTCCATCTTTGTTTTACATCGACGCCACGAGTCGGTCGGGCGGTCTGGTCGTCCGTGTCGATCGCCTCGGCCCCGGCGGTGGTGGTAGTGCTTGTACCAGTGTTGTCGCCTCCGGGAGCCGCACGGTTTCAGCTGTCGGTGCAACGGGGAGGGGGACTGATCCTCCTGGGAAGGGGGCGGTCGCGGGGTGCGGCGGTGGCAGGAAGGGGGCGGTTGGGTTGATGGTGTCGGGGGGGTGTGCGTGGTGCCGGCGGGCGCCAGATCCCGCAGGGAGACCGTGTCCTGTCTGCCGTCGGGGTACTTCACGTAGGCGTACTGGGGGTTTGCGTGGAGGAGGTGAACCCTTTCGACCAACGGGTCCACCTTATGTGCCCGCACGTGCTTTCGGAGCAAGATGGGTCCTGGGGCCGCCAGCCAGGTCGGCAGCGACGTTCCAGAGGAGGACCTCCTAGGGAAGACAAGGAGACGCTCGTGCGGCGTTTGATTAGTGCTTGTACATAATAACGACCGGATGGAATGGAGAGAGTCCGGGAGGACCTCCTGCCACCGTGAAACTGGGAGATCCCTGGACCGTAGGGCCAGTAGGACGGCCTTCCAGACCGTGCCGTTCTCCCTTTCTACTTGCCCGTTCCCCCGGGGGTTGTAGCTGGTCGTCCTGCTTGAGGCTATGCCCTTGCTGAGCAGGAACTGGCGCAGCTCGTCACTCATGAAAGAGGACCCCCTGTCGCTGTGGACGTATGCGGGGTAACCGAACAGTGTGAAGATGCTGTTCAGGGCTTTAATGACTGTGGCCGCGGTCATGTCGGAGCAGGGAATGGCAAAAGGGAAGCGGGAGTATTCGTCCACTACATTAAGAAAATATGCGTTGCGGTCGGTGGAGGGGAGGGGCCCTTTGAAATCGAGACTGAGGCGTTCAAAGGGGCGGGAAGCATTAATCAGGTGCGCTCCATCTGGCCTGAAAAAATGCGGCTTGCATTCCGCGCAGATGTGGCAGTCCCTTGTGACTGTACGGACCTCCTCTAAAGAGTATGGGAGATTGCGGGACTTGATGAAGTGGTAAAACCGAGTGACCCCCGGGTGGCAGAGGTCCTCGTGGAGGGTTTGGAGGCGGTCAATTTGTGCGTTGGCACATGTGCCGCGGGATAGGGCATCGGACGGCTCGTTCAGCTTTCCGGGACGATACAAAATCTCATAGTTGAAGGTGGAGAGCTCGATCCTCCAACTTAAGATCTTGTCATTTTTGATTTTGCCCCGCTGTGCATTATCGAACATGAAAGCTACCGACCGTTGGTCCGTGAGGAGAGTGAATCTCCTGCCGGCCAGGTAATGCCTCCAATGTCGCACCGCTTCCACTATGGCTTGGGCTTCCTTTTCTACTGAAGAGTGGCGGATTTCTGAGGCGTGGAGGGTCCGGGAGAAAAAGGCCACGGGTCTGCCCGCTTGATTAAGGGTGGCCGCTAGAGCTACGTCGGAGGCGTCGCTCTCGACCTGGAAGGGGAGGGACTCGTCGATGGCGCGCATCGTGGCCTTTGCGATGTCCGCTTTGATGCGGCTGAAGGCCTGGCAAGCCTCTGTCGACAGAGGGAAGGTCGTGGTCTGTATTAGGGGGCGGGCCTTGTCTGCGTACTGGGGGACCCACTGGGCGTAGTACGAAAAGAACCCCAGGCAGCGTTTCAGGGCTTTTGGGCAGTGAGGGAGGGGAAATTCCATGAGGGGGCGCATATGTTCGGGGTCGGGGCCTATTATCCCATTGCGCACTATGTAGCCCAGAATGGCTAGCCGATCGGTGCTAAAAACGCACTTGTCCTCGTTGTACGTGAGGTTCAAGGCTTTGGCGGTCTGGAGGAATTTTTGGAGGTTGGCGTCGTGGTCCTGCTGATCGTGGCCGCAGATGGTTACATTGTCGAGATACGGGAACGTGGCCCGCAACCCATGTTGATCAACCATTCGGTCCATCTCCCGTTGGAAGACCGAGACCCCGTTTGTGACGCCAAAAGGGACCCGTAGGAAATGGTATAATCGCCCGTCTGCCTCGAAGGCTGTGTACTTGCGGTCACTTGGGCGGATGGGGAGCTGATGGTAGGCGGACTTGAGGTCCACGGTGGAGAAGACTTTATACTGGGCAATCCGATTGACCATGTCGGATATGCGGGGGAGAGGGTACGCGTCTAGTTGTGTGTACCTGTTGATGGTCTGGCTATAGTCAATGACAACAAAGAACAAAGAACAAAGAAATGTACAGCACAGGAACAGGCCCTTCGGCCCTCCAAGCCCGTGCCGACCATACTGCCCGACTAAACTACAATCTTCTACACTTCCTGGGTCCGTATCCTTCTATTCCCATCCTATTCATATATTTGTCAAGATGCCCCTTAAATGTCCCTATCGTCCCTGCCTCCACTACCTCCTCCGGTAGTGAGTTCCAGGCACCCACTACCCTCTGCGTAAAAAACTTGCCTCGTACATCTACTCTAAACTTTGCCCCTCTCACCTTAAACCTATGCCCCCTAGTAATTGACCCCTCTACCCTGGGGAAAAGCCTCTGACTATCCACTCTGTCTATGCCCCTCATAATTTTGTATACCTCTATCAGGTCGCCCCTCAACCTCCTTCGTTCCAGTGAGAACAAACCGAGTTTATTCAATCGCTCCTCATAGCTTATGCCCTCCATACCAGGCAACATTCTGGTAAATCTCTTCTGCACCCTCTCTAAAGCCTCCACATCCTTCTGGTAGTGTGGCGACCAGAATTGAACACTATACTCCAAGTGTGGCCTAACTAAGGTTCTATACAGCTGCAACATGACTTGCCAATTCTTATACTCAATGCCCCGGCCAATGAAGGCAAGCATGCCGTATGCCTTCTTGACTACCTTCTCCACCTGTGTAGCCCCTTTCAGTGATCTGTGGACCTGTACTCCTAGATCTCTTTGACTTTCAATACTCTTGAGGGTTCTACCATTCACTGTATATTCCCTACCTGCATTAGCCCTTCCAAAATGCATTACCTCACATTTGTCCAGGTTAAACTCCATCTGCCATCTCTCCGCCCAAGTCTCCAGACAATCTAAATCCTGCTGTATCCTCAGACAGTCCTCATCGCTATCCGCAATTCCACCAACCTTTGTGTCGTCTGCAAACTTACTAATCAGACCAGTTACATTTTCCTCCAAATCATTTATATATACTACAAAGAGCAAAGGTCCCAGCACTGATCCCTGTGGAACACCACTGGTCACAGCCCTCCAATTAGAAAAGCATCCCCCATTGCTACCCTCTGCCTTCTATGGCCTAGCCAGTTCTGTATCCACCTTGCCAGTTCACCCCTGATCCCGTGTGACTTCACCTTTTGTACTAGTCTACCATGAGGGACCTTGTCAAAGGCCTTACTGAAGTCCATATAGACAACATCTACTGCCCTACCTGCATCAATCATCTTAGTGACCTCCTCGAAAAACTCTATCAAGTTAGTGAGACACGACCTCCCCTTCACAAAACCGTGCTGCCTCTCACTAATACGTCCATTTGCTTCCAAATGGGAGTAGATCCTGTCTCGAAGAATTCTCTCCAGTAATTTCCCTACCACTGAAGTAAGGCTCACCGGCCTGTAGTTCCCGGGATTATCCCTGCCACCCTTCTTAAACAGAGGAACAACATTGGCTATTCTCCAGTCCTCCGGGACATCCCCTGAAGACAGCGAGGATCCAAAGATTTCTGTCAAGGCCTCAGCAATTTCCTCTCCAGCCTCCTTCAGTGACCATCCTTTGCTTCTCCCCTGTCTTCACTACTACCACCTGCGCTCTCCAGGGACTATTGCTGGCCTGGATTATGCCCTCCTTTAGTAGCCGCTGGACTTCGGACCGAATGAAGGTCCGGTCCTGGGCGCTGTACCGTCTGCTCCTAAGGCGACGGGTTTGCAATCCGGGGTGAGGTTCGCAAACAAGGACGGGGTTGCACCTTGAGGGTTGCGAGGCCGCAGATAGTGAGTGGGGGTATGGGGCCGCCGAATTTAAACGTAAGGCTCTGTAGATTACATTGGAAATCTAATCCCAGCAAGGTGGGGGCACAGAGTTGGGGAAGGACGTTTAGTTTGTAGTTTTTGAACTCCCTCCCCTGCACCGTTAGGGTAACTATGCAGAATCCCTGGATCTGTACGGAGTGGGATCCTGCAGCTAGGCAAATCTTTTGTGCGCTGGGGTAGGTGGTTAAGGAACAGCGTCTTACCGTGTCGGGGTGTATAAAGCTTTCCGTGCTCCCGGAGTCGACTAGGCATGGCGTCCCGTGGCCGTTAATTAGGACCGTTGTCGTCGTCGTCTGGAGTGTCCGGGGCCGAGCCTGATCGAGCGTAACCGAAGCGAGCCGTGGTTGTAGTAGTGGAGTGGGGTCCGTTGTTGTCGTCCAAGATGGCGTCGGGGATGGACAAAATGGCCGCCCCCATACATCGCACGTGGCTGGGGGGTCACAAGATGGCGGCGGGGGTGGACAAAATGGCCGCCCCCATACATCGCACGTGGCTGCGGGGTCACAAGATGGCGGCGGGGGTGGACAAAATGGCCGCCCCCATGCGTCGTACAGGTCTCTCCGAGAGAGAGAGGGGACTGAGAGACACCAGTCGGTGTACAGATATCTCCCCGAGAGAGAGAGGGGACTGATAGACACCAGTCAGTGTACAGATATCTGTACACCGACTGGTGTCTCTCAGTCCCCTCTCTCTATCGGGGAGATATCTGTACACTGACGGGTCTCTCTCTCAGGGACATATCTGTACACTGACTAGTGTCTGTCAGTCCCCTCTCTCTCAGGGAGATATCTGTACACTGACTGGTGTCTCTCAGTCCCCTCTCTCTCAGGGAGATATCTGTACACTGACTGGTGTCTCTCAGTCCCCTCTCTCTCAGGGAGATATCTGTACACTGACTGGTGTCTCTCAGTCCTCTCTCTCTCAGGGAGATATCTGTACACTGACTGGTGTCTCTCAGTCCCCTCTCTCAGGGAGATATCTGTACACTGACTGGTGTCTATCAGTCCTCTCTCTCTCAGGGAGATATCTGTACACTGACTGGTGTCTCTCAGTCCTCTCTCTCTCAGGGCGATATCCGTACACTGACTGGTGTCTCTCAGTCCTCTCTCTCTCAGGGCGATATCCGTACACTGACTGGTGTATCTCAGTCCCCTCTCTCTCTCAGGGAGATATTTGTACACCGACTGGTGTCTCTCAGTCCCCTCTCTCTCTCGGGGAGATATCTGTACACTGATGGGTGTCTCTCAGTCCTCTCTCTCTCAGGGAGATATCTGTACACTGACTGGTGCCTCTCAGTCCCCTTTCTCAGGGAGATATCTGTACACTGACTGGTGTCTATCAGTCCCCTCTCTCTCTCTCAGGCAGGTATCTGTACACTGACTGTTGCTTCTCAGTTCCCCCTCTCTCTCAGGGAGATATCTGTACACTGACTGGTGTCTCTCAGTCCCCTCTCTCTCTCGGGGAGATATCTGTACACTGACGGGTGTCTCTCAGTCTCTCTCTCTGGGAGATATCTGGACACTGACTGGTGTCTCTCAGTCCCCTCTCTCTCTCAGGGAGATATCTGTACACTGACTGGTGTCTCTCAGTCCTCTCTCTCTCAGGGAGATATCTGTACACTGACTGGTGTCTCTCAGTCCTCTCTCTCTCAGGGAGATATCTGTACACTGACTGGTGTCTTTCAGTCCCCTCTCTCAGGGACATATCTGTACACTGACTGGTGTCTCTCAGTCCCCTCTCTCTCTCAGGGAGATATCTGTACACTGACGGGTGTCTCTCAGTCTCTCTCTCTCAGGGACATATCTGTACACTGACTAGTGTCTGTCAGTCCCCTCTCTCTCAGGGAGATATCTGTACACTGACTGGTGTCTCTCAGTCCCCTCTCTCTCTCAGGGAGATATCTGTACACTGACGGGTGTCTCTCAGTCTCTCTCTCTCAGGGAGATATCTGTACACTGACTGGTGTCTCTCAGTCCCCTCTCTCTCAGGGAGATATCTGTACACTGACTGGTGTCTCTCAGTCCCCTCTCTCTCTCAGGGAGATATCTGTACACTGACGGGTGTCTCTCAGTCTCTCTCTCTCAGGGACATATCTGTACACTGACTAGTGTCTGTCAGTCCCCTCTCTCTCAGGGAGATATCTGTACACTGACTGGTGTCTCTCAGTCCCCTCTCTCTCAGGGAGATATCTGTACACTGACTGGTGTCTCTCAGTCCCCTCTCTCTCTCAGGGAGATATCTGTACACTGACGGGTGTCTCTCAGTCTCTCTCTCTCAGGGAGATATCTGTACACTGACTGGTGTCTCTCAGTCCCCTCTCTCTCAGGGAGATATCTGTACACTGACTGGTGTCTCTCAGTCCCCTCTCTCTCTCAGGGAGATATCTGTACACTGACGGGTGTCTCTCAGTCTCTCTCTCTCAGGGACATATCTGTACACTGACTAGTGTCTGTCAGTCCCCTCTCTCTCAGGGAGATATCTGTACACTGACTGGTGTCTCTCAGTCCCCTCTCTCTCAGGGAGATATCTGTACACTGACTGGTGTCTCTCAGTCCCCTCTCTCTCTCAGGGAGATATCTGTACACTGACTGGTGTCTCTCAGTCCCCTCTCTCTCTCAGGGAGATATCTGTACACTGACTGGTGTCTCTCAGTCCCCCTCATTCTCTCAGGGAGATGTCTGTACACTGACTGGTGTCTCTCAGTCCTCTCTCTCAGCGAGATATCTGTACACTGACTGGTGTCTCTCAGTCCCCTCTCTCTCTCAGGGAGATATCTGTACACTGACGGGTGTCTCTCAGTCTCTCTCTCTCAGGGAGATATCTGTACACCAACTGCTGTCTCTCAGTCCCCTCTCTCTCTCTCAGGGAGATATCTGTACACTGACTGGTGTCTCTCAGTCCTCTTTCTCTCAGGGAGATATCTGTACACTAACTGGTGTCTCTCAGTCCTCTCTCTCTCTCGGGGAGATATCTGTACACTGACTGGTGCCTCTCAGTCCCCTCTATCTCAGCGAGATATCTGGACACTGACTGGTGTCTCTCAGTCCTCACTCTCTCAGGGAGATATCTGTACACTGACTGCTGTCTCTCAGTCCCCTCTCTCTCAGGGAGATATCTGTACACTGACTGGTGTCTCTCAGTCCCCCCTCTCTCTCTCAGGGAGATATCTGTACCCTGACTGGTGTCTCTCAGTCCCCTCTCTCTCTCTCAGGGACATATCTGTACACTGACGGGTGTCTCTCAGTCTCTCTCTCTCAGGGAGATATCTGTACACTGACTGGTGTCTCTCAGTCCCCTCTCTCTCTCAGGGAGATATCTGTACACTGACTGGTGTCTCTCAGTCCCCTCTCTCTCTCAGGGAGATATCTGTACACTAACTGGTGTCTCTCAGTCCTCTCTCTCTCTCGGGGAGATATCTGTACACTGACTGGTGTCTCTCAGTCCCCTCTCTCTCTCAGGGAGATATCTGTACACTGACTGGTGTCTCTCAGTCCCCTCTATCTCAGCGAGATATCTGGACACTGACTGGTGTCTCTCAGTCCCCTCTCTCTCTCTCAGGGGCATATCTGTACACTGAATGGTGTCTCTCAGTGCCCTCTCTCTCAGGGAGATATCTGTACACCGACTGGTGTCTCTCAGTCCCCTCTCTCTCTCGGGGAGATATCTGTACACTGACGGGTGTCTCTCAGTCCTCTCTCTCTCAGGGAGATATATGTACACCGACTGGTGTCTCTCAGTCCCCTCTCTCTCTCGGGGTGATATCTGTACACTGACTGGTGTCTCTCAGTCCCCTCTCTCACTCAGGACAATATCTGTAGACTGGCTGGTGTCTCTCAGTCCTCTCTCTCTCAGGGAGATATCTGTACACTGACTGGTGTCTCTCAGTCCCCTCTCTCATTCGGGGAGATATCTGTGCACTGACTGGTGTCTCTCAGTCCTCTCTCTCTCTCTCTCTGGGAGATATCTGCACGCTGACTGGTGTCTATCAGTCCCCTCTCTCTCTCAGGGAGATGTCTGTACATTGACTGGTGTCTCTCAGTCCCCTCTCAGGGAGATATCTGTACACTGACTGGTGTCTCTCAGTCCCCCCGCTCTCTCTCAGGCAGATATCTGTACACTGACTGGTGTATCTCAGTCCCCTCTCTCTCTCAGGGAGATATCTGTACACTGACTGGTGTATCTCAGTCCCCTCTCTCTCTCAGGGAGATATCTGTACACCGACTGGTGTCTCTCAGTCCTCTTTCTCTCAGGGAGATATCTGTACACTGACTGGTGTCTCTCAGTCCCCTCTCTCTCAGGGAGATATCTGTACACTGACTGGTGTCTCTCAGTCCCCTCTCTTTCAGGGAGATATCTGTACACTGACTGGTGTCTCTCAGTCCCCTCTCTCAGGGAGATATCTGTACACCGACTGGCATCTCTCAGTCCTCTCTTTCTCTCAGGGAGATATCTGTACACTGACTGGTGTCTCTCAGTCCCCTCTCTCTCTCAGGGAGATATCTGTGCACTGACTGGTGTCTCTCAGTCCCCCCTTTTCTCTCAGGGAGATATCTATACACTGACTGGTGTCTCTCAGTCCTCTCTCTCTCAGTGAGATGTCTGCACACTGACTGGTGTCTCTCAGCCCCCCCTCTCTCTCAGGGAGATATCTCTACACTGACTGGTGTCTCTCAGTCCTCTCTCTCTCTCTCAGGGAGATATCTGTACACTGACTGGTGTCTTTCAGCCCCCTCACTCTCTCAGGGAGATATCTGTACACTGACTGGTGTCTCTCAGTTCCCTCTCTCTCTCAGGGAGATATCTGTACACTGACTGGTGTCTCTCAGTTCCCTCTCTCTCTCAGTGAGATATCTGCACACTGACGGGTGTCTCTCAGTCCCCTCTCTCTCTCTCAGGGAGATATCTGTACACTGACTGGTGTCTCTCAGTCCTCTCTCTCTCTCTCAGGGAGATATCTGTACACTGACTGGTGTCTTTCAGCCCCCTCACTCTCTCAGGGAGATATCTGTACACTGACTGGTGTCTCTCAGTTCCCTCTCTCTCTCAGTGAGATATCTGCACACTGACGGGTGTCGCTCAGTCCCCTCTCTCTCTCTCAGGGAGATATCTGTACACTGACTGGTGTCTCTCAGTTCCCTCTCTCTCTCTCAGGGAGATATCTGTACACTGTCTGGTGTCTCTCAGTCCCCTCTCTCTCTGGGAGATATCTGTACACTGACTGGTGTCTCTCTGTCCTCTCTCTCTCAGGGAGATATCTGTACACTGACTGGTGTCTCTCAGTCCTCTCTCTCTCAGGGAGATATCTGTACACTGACTGGTGTCTCTCAGTCCCCTCTCTCTCAGGGAGATATCTGTACACTGACTGGTGTCTCTCAGTCCCCTCTCTCTCTCAGGGAGATATCTGTACACTGACTGGTGTCTATCAGTCCCCTCTCTCTCTCTCGGGGAGATATCTGTGCACTGACTGGTGTCTCTCAGTCCCCCTTCCCTCTCAGGGAGATATCTATACACTGACTGGTGTCTCTCAGCCCTCTCTCTCTCTCAGGGAGATATCTGTACACTGACTGGTGTCTCTCAGTCCCCCTTCTCTCTCAGGGAGATATCTATACACTGACTGATGTCTCTCAGCCCTCTCTCTCTCTCAGGGAGATATCTGTACACTGACTGGTGTCTCTCAGTCCCCTCTCTCTCTCAGGGAGATATCTGTACACTGACTGTTGCTTCTCAGTCCCCTCTCTCTCAGGGAGATATCTGTACACTGACTGTTGCTTCTCAGTCCCCTCTCTCTCAGGGAGATATCTTTACACTGACTGGTGTCTCTCAGCCCCCGCTCTCTCTCGGGGAGATATCTGTACACTGACTGGTGTCTCTCAGTCCTCTCTCTCTCAGGGAGATATCCGTACACTGATTGGTGTCTCTCTGTCCCATCTCTCTCAGGGAGATATCTGTACACTGACTGGTGTCTCAGTCCCCTCTCTCTCTCAGGGAGATATCTGTACACTGACTGGTGTCTCTCAGTCCTCTCTCTCTGAGGGAGATATCTGTACACTGACTGGTGTCTCTCAGTCCCCTCTCTCTCTCAGGGAGATATCTGTACACTGACTGGTGTCTCTCAGTCCCCTCTCTCTCTCAGGGAGATATCTGTACACTGACTGGTGTCTCTCAGTCCTCTCTCTCTCAGGGAGATATCTGTACACTGACTGGTGTCTCTCAGTCCCCTCTCTCTCTCGGGGAGATATCTGTACACTGACTGGTGCCTCTCAGTCCCCTCTCTCTCAGGGAGATATCTGTACACTGACTGGTGTCTCTCAGACCCCTCTCTCTCTCGGGGAGATATCTGTATACTGACTGGTGCCTCTCAGTCCCCTCTCTCTCAGTGAGATATCTGTACACTGACTGGTTGTAGCGCACAAAGACTCCATGAGACGAATAGAGTGAAGTCGATGAGGCTTTATTAAGCGTGTCTGTTCCCCCGCAGCTCGATAGTAAACTGGCCTGCGGGGGAAGACTCCGGCTTCTTATACTCCGCCTTCAGGGCGGAGCTTGAGGTCAACGGCCAACCAGGATCCGTGATCTGTCAGCCAATGACATTAGGGCTTCCAGCCCCACATGACCCCCAATACATACTACAACATTCACCCCTTGTCAAAATGAACCCGGCGGGGTGATGCTTCGTATGGTGGTAAGGGTTTACAGGGCTGGTCCTGGGAGGACAAAACATTCACAAGGCAATACCGTATTGGACAGTATCGTCCTGTTGCAACTATTTACAGAGGGTATAGGAAGAAAAGCAAAATGTTCTTGTGAACAGTCCATATTTGTTTTACATCGACGCCACGAGTCGGTCGGGCGGTCTGGTCGTCCGTGTCGATCGCCTCGGCCCCGGCGGTGGTGGTGGTGCTTGTACCAGTGTTGTCGCCTCCAGGAGCCGTACGGTTTCAGCTCGGGCTTGATTCTTGGTCGGTGCTGAGGGGAGGGGAACCGATCCTCCTGGGAAGGGGGCGGTCGCGGGGTGCGGCGGTGGCAGGAAGGGGGGGGTTGGGTTGATGGTGTCGGGGGGGTGTGCGTGTTGCCGGCGGGCGCTAGATCCCGCAGGGAGACCGTGTCCTGTCGGCCGTCGGGGTACTCCACGTAGGCGTACTGTGGGTTCGCGTGGAGGAGGTGAACCCTTTCGACCAACGGGTCCGCCTTATGTGCCCGCACATGCTTTCGGAGCAAGATGGGTCCTGGGGCCACCAGCCAGGTCGGCAGCGACGTTCCAGAGGAGGACCTCCTAGGGAAGACAAGGAGACGCTCGTGAGGCGTTTGATTAGTGCTCGTACATAATAACGACCGGATGGAATGGAGAGCGTCCGGGAGGACCTCCTGCCACCGTGAAACTGGGAGATCCCTGGACCGTAGGGCCAGTAGGACGGCCTTCCAGACCGTGCCGTTCTCCCTTTCTACTTGCCCGTTCCCCCGGGGGTTGTAGCTGGTCGTCCTGCTTGAGGCTATGCCCTTGCTGAGCAGGAACTGGCGCAGCTCGTCACTCATGAAAGAGGACCCCCTGTCGCTGTGGACGTATGCGGGGTAACCGAACAGTGTGAAGATGCTGTTCAGGGCTTTAATGACTGTGGCCGCGGTCATGTCGGAGCAGGGAATGGCAAAAGGGAAGCGGGAGTATTCGTCCACTACATTAAGAAAATATGCGTTGCGGTCGGTGGAGGGGAGGGGCCCTTTGAAATCGAGACTGAGGCGTTCAAAGGGGCGGGAAGCCTTAATCAGGTGCGCTCCATCTGGCCTGAAAAAATGCGGTTTGCACTCTGCGCAGATGTGGCAGTCCCTTGTGACTGTACGGACCTCCTCTAAGAGTATGGGAGATTGCGGGACTTGATGAAGTGGTAAAACCGAGTGACCCCTGGGTGGCAGTGGTCCTCGTGGAGGGTTTGGAGGCGGTTAATTTGTGCGTTGGCACATGTGCCGCGGGATAGGGCATCGGACGGCTCGTTCAGCTTTCCGGGACGATACAAAATCTCATAGTTGAAGGTGGAGAGCTCGATCCTCCACCTTAAGATTGTCGTTTTTGATTTTTCCCCGCTGTGCATTATCGAACATGAAGGCTACCGACCGTTGGTCGGTGAGGAGAGTGAAACTCCTGCCGGCCAGGTAATGCCTCCAATGTCGCACAGCTTCCACTATGGCTTGGGCTTCCTTTTCCACTGAGGAGTGGCGGATTTCTGAGGCGTGGAGGGTCCGGGAGAAAAAGGCCACGGGTCTGCCCGCTTGATTAAGGGTGGCCGCTAGAGCTACGTCGGAGGCGTCGCTCTCGACCTGGAAGGGGAGGGACTCGTCGATGGCGCGCATCGTGGCCTTTGCGATATCCGCTTTGATGCGGCTGAAGGCCTGGCGAGCCTCTGTCGACAGAGGTAAGGTCGTGGTCTGTATAAGGGGGCGGGCCTTGTCTGCGTACTGGGGGACCCACTGGGCGTAGTACGAAAAGAACCCCAGGCAGCGTTTCAGGGCTTTTTGGCAGTGCGGGAGGGGAAATTCCATGAGGGGGCGCATACGTTCGGGGTCGGGGCCTATTATCCCATTGCGCACGACGTAGCCCAGAATGGCTAGCCGGTTGGTGCTAAAAACGCACTTGTCCTCGTTGTACGTGAGGTTCAAGTCTTTGGCGGTCTGGAGGAATTTTTGGAGGTTGGCGTCGTGGTCCTGCTGATCGTGGCCGCAGATGGTTACATTGTCGAGGTACGGGAACGTGGCCTGCAACCCATGTTGATCAACCATTCGGTCCATCTCGTTGGAAGACCGAGACCCCGTTTGTGACGCCAAAAGGGACCCGTAGGAAATGGTATAATCGCCCGTCTGCCTCGAAGGCTGTGTACTTGCGGTCACTTGGGCGGATGGGGAGCTGATGGTAGGCGGACTTGAGGTCCACGGTGGAGAAGACTTTATATTGGGCAATCCGATTGACCATGTCGGATATGCGGGGGAGAGGGTACGCGTCTAGTTGTGTGTACCTGTTGATGGTCTGGCTATAGTCAATGACCATCCTTTGCTTCTCCCCGGTCTTCACTACTACCACCTGCGCTCTCCAGGGACTATTACTGGCCTGGATCATGCCCTCCTTTAGTAGCCGCTGGACTTCGGACCGAATGAAGGTCCGGTCCTGGGCGCTGTACCGTCTGCTCCTAGTGGCGACGGGTTTGCAATCCGGGGTGAGGTTCGCAAATAAGGACGGGGGTTGCAACTTGAGGGTAGCGAGGCCGCAGATAGTTAGTGGGGGTATGGGGCCGCCGAATTTAAACGTAAGGCTCTGTAGATTGCATTGGAAATCTAATCCCAGCAAGGTGGGGGCACAGAGTTGGGGAAGGACGTTTAGTTTGTAGTTTTTGAACTCCCTCCCCTGCACCGTTAGGGTAACTATGCAGAATCCCTGGATCTGTACGGAGTGGGATCCTGCAGCTAGGGAAATCTTTTATGCGCTGGGATAGGTGGTCAAGGAACAGCGTCTTACCGTGTCGGGGTGTATAAAGCTTTCCGTGCTCCCGGAGTCGACTAGGCATGGCGTCTCGTGGCCGTTTATTAGCACCGTTGTCGTCGTCGTCTGGAGTGTCCGGGGCCGAGCTTGATCGAGCGTAATCGAAGCGAGCCGTGGTTGTAGTAGTGGAGTGGGGTCCGTTGTTGCCGTCCAAGATGGCGTCGGGGATGAACAAAATGGCCGCCCCCATACATCGCACGTGGCTGGGGGGTCACAAGATGGCGGCGGGGGTGGACAAAATGGCCACCCCCATGCGTCGTACAGGTCTGGGGCGGTCCAAGATGGCGGCGCCCCTCCTCCCCTCGTGGTGGTCGGGACCCAAAGCGGTAGCGCCGGCGGCGGGTCATACATGGGCTGCGGGGAGGGGGGTTGGGGAGCGTAGGCGGCGTGCAGGGCTCCCAGTTCTCCCGGGACCGCGGTGGTCGGGATCCAGAGCGGCTGCGCCTGCGGGTCGTACATGGCGTGCTGGGGGGGTTGGGGCGCATAAACTACTTGCAGGGCTCCCTGTGCTCCCGGGACGGCGGCGACCTCGCGGGACCGGCACACAACCGCATAGTGGCCCTTTTTCCCGCAGCTTTTGCAGATTGCTGCGCGGGCCGGACAGCGCTGTCGGGGGTGTTTTGCCTGGCCGCAGAAATAACAGCGGGCGCCCCCGGTGCGACTCGGCGTTTGGACCGCGCAAGCCTGTGGGGTGTCCGGGGGGGGGGTAGGGGGTTTGCCGCGACGGGTATGTACGGGGCCCAATGGGTTGCCGCGCGGTCAGGGCCGTAGGCGCGGGTATTACGCGCGGCCACGTCTAGGGAGGCTGCTAGGGCCCGTGCCTCTGAGAGTCCTAGTGACTCTTTTTCTAGGAGTCTTTGGCGGATTTGGGAGGATTGCAGACCTGCCACAAAAGCGTCGCGCATTAACATGTCCGTATGTTCGTTTGCGTTCACCGACGGGCAGCTGCAGGCTCGTCCCAAAATCAGCAGCGCGGCGTAGAACTCGTCCATCGATTCTCCGGGAGCTTGCCGTCTTGCCGCGAGCTGGTAGCGAGCGTAGATTTGGTTAACTGGGCGAACGTAGAGACTTCTCAGTGCTGTGAACGCCGTCTGGAAATCGTCGGTGTCTTCAATGAGGGAGAAAATCTCCATGCTCACCCTCGAGTGCAGGACCTGCAGTTTTTGTTCGTCTGAGACTCGGCCTGTGGTCGATGTGATGTGGGCCTCGAAGCAAGTCTGCCAGTGTTTGAAGGCTGCTGCCGCATTCACTGCGTGGGGGCTGATCCTCAGGCATTCCGGAATGATCCTGAGCTCCATAGTCCTTTTTAGGCACGCTTAATAAATTGTAGCGCACAAAGACTCCGTGAGACGAATAGAGTGAAGTCGATGAGGCTTTATTAAGCGTGTCTGTTCCCCCGCAGCCCGATAGTAAACTGGCCTGCGGGGGAAGACTCCGGCTTCTTATACTCCGCCTTCAGGGCGGAGCTTGAGGTCAACGGCCAACCAGGACCCGGGATCTGTCAGCCAATGACATTAGTGCTTCCAGTCCCACATGACCCCCAATACATACTACCACACTGGTGTCTCTCAGTCCCCTCTCTCTCTCAGGGATGATGTGGAGATGCCGTCGTTGGACTGGGGTGAGCACAGTACGAAGTCTTACAACACCAGGTTAAAGTCCAACAGGTTTGTTTCGATGTCACTAGCTTTCGGAGCGCTGCTCCTTCCTCAGGTGAATCACCTGAGGAAGGAGCATCTCTCAGGGAGATATCTGTACACTGACTGGTGTCTCTCAGTCCCCGCTCTCTCTCAGGGAGATATCTGTACACTGACTGGTGTCTCTCAGTCCCCTCTCTCTCTCAGGGAGATATCTGTACACTGACGGGTGTCTCTCAGTCCTCTCTCTCTCTCAGGGAGATATCTGTACACTGACGGGTGTCTCTCAGTCCCCTCTCTCTCAGGGAGATATCTGTACACTGACTGGTGTCTCTCAGTCCCCTCTCTCTCTCAGGGAGATATCTGTACACTGACTGGTGTCTCTCAGTCCCCTCTCTCTCAGGGAGATATCTGTACACTGACTGGTGTCTCTCAGTCCCCTCTCTCTCTCAGGGGGATATCTGTACACTGACGGGTGTCTCTGAGTCCTCTCTCACTCAAGGGGTTATCTGTACACTGACTGGTGTCTCTCAGTCCCCTCTCTCTCGGGGAGATATCTGTACACTGACTGGTGTCTCTCAGTCCCCTCTCTCTCTCTCAGCGAGATTCCTGTACACTGACTGGTGTCTCTCAGTCCCCTCTCTCTCTCAGGGGGATATCTGTACACTGACTGGTGTCTATCAGTCCCCTCTCTCTCTCAGGGAGATATCTGTACACTGACTGGTGTCTCTCAGTCCCCTCTCTCTCTCAGGGAGATATCTGCACACTGACTGGTGTCTCTCAGTCCCCTCTCTCTCTCAGGGAGATATCTATACACTGACTGGTGTCTCTCAGTCCCCCCTCTCTCTCGGGGAGATATCTGTACACTGACTGGTGTCTCTCAGTCCCCTCTCTCTCAGCGAGATATCTGTACACTGACTGGTGTCTCTCAGTCCTCACTCTCTCAGGGAGATATCTGTACACTGACTGGTGTCTCTCAGTCCTCACTCTCTCAGGGAGATATCTGTACACTGACTGGTGTCCCTCAGTCCCCTCTCTCTCTCAGGGAGATATCTGTACACTGACTGGTGTCTATCAGTCCCCTCTCTCTCTCAGGGAGATATCTGTACACTGACTGGTATCTCTCAGTCCCCTCTCTCTCTCTCAGGGAGATATCTGTACACTGACTGGTGTCTCTCAGTCCCCTCTCTCAGTGAGATATCTGCACACTGACTGGTGTCTCTCAGTCCCCTCTCTCTCTGGGAGATATCTGTACACTGACTGGTGTCTCTCAGTCCCCCCTCTCTCTCTCAGGGAGATATCTGTACACTGACTGGTGTCTCTCAGTCCCCTCTCTCAGTGAGATATCTGCACACTGACTGGTGTCTCTCAGTCCCCTCTCTCTCTGGGAGATATCTGTACACTGACTGGTGTCTCTCAGTCCCCTCTCTCTCTGGGAGATATCTGTACACTGACTGGTGTCCCTCTCTCCTCTCTCTCTCAGGGAGATATCTGTACACTGACTGGTGTCTCTCAGTCCCCTCTTTCTCAGGGAGATATCTGTACACTGACTGGTGTCTCTCTCTCTCTCTCAGGGAGATACCTGTACACTGACTGGTGTCTCTCAGTCCCCTCTCTCAGTGAGATATCTGCACACTGACTGGTGTCTCTCAGTCCCCTCTCTCTCTGGGAGATATCTGTACACTGACTGGTGTCCCTCTCTCCTCTCTCTCTCAGGGAGATATCTGTACACTGACTGGTGTCTCTCAGTCCCCTCTCTCTCTCAGGGAGATATCTGTACACTGACTGGTGTCTCTCAGTCCCCTCTCTCTCTCTCTCAGGGAGATATCTGTACACTGACTGGTGTCTCTCAGTCCCCTCTCTCTCAGGGAGATTCCTGTACACTGACTGGCGTCTCTCAGTCCTCTCTCTCTCAGGGATCATATCTGTACACTGACTGGTGTCTCTCTGTCCTCTCTCTCTCAGGGAGATATCTGTACACTGACTGGTGTCTCTCAGTCCCCTCTCTCTCTCAGGGAGATATCTGTACACTGACTGGTGCCTCTCAGTCCCCTCTCTCTCTCAGGGAGATATCTGTACACTGACTGGTGCCTCTCAGTCCTCTCTCTCTCTCAGGGTGATATCTGTACACTGACTGGTGTTTCTCCGTCCCCTCTCTCTCTCAGGGAGATATCTGTACACTGACTGGTGTCTCTCAGTCCCCTCTCTCTCTCAGGGAGATATCTGTACACTGACGGGTGTCTCTGAGTCCTCTCTCACTCAAGGGGTTATCTGTACACTGACTGGTGTCTCTCAGTCCCCTCTCTCTCAGGGAGATATCTGTACACTGACTGGTGTCTCTCAGTCCCCTCTCTCTCAGGGAGATATCTGTACACTGACTGGTGTCTCTCAGTCCCCTCTCTCTCTCAGGGGGATATCTGTACACTGACTGGTGTCTATCAGTCCTCTCTCTCTCAGGGAGATATCTGTACACTGACTGGTGTCTCTCAGTCCCCTCTCTCTCTCAGGGAGATATCTGTACACTGACTGGTGTCTCTCAGTCCCCTCTCTCTCTCAGGGGGATATCTGTACACTGACTGGTGTCTATCAGTCCTCTCTCTCTCAGGGAGATATCTGTACACTGACTGGTGTCTCTCAGTCCCCTCTCTCTCTCTCTCGGGGAGATATCTGTACACTGACTGGTGTCTCTCAGTCCTCTCTCTCTCAGGGAGATATCTGTACACTGACTGGTGTCTCTCAGTCCCCTCTCTCTCAGGGAGATTCCTGTACACTGACTGGTGCCTCTCAGTCCCCTCTCTCTCAGGGAGATATCTGTACACTGACTGGTGTCTCTCAGTCCCCTCTCTCTCTCAGGGGGATATCTGTACACTGACTGGTGTCTATCAGTCCTCTCTCTCTCAGGGAGATATCTGTACACTGACTGGTGTCTCTCAGTCCCCTCTCTCTCTCAGGGAGATATCTGTACACTGACTGGTGTCTCTCAGTCCCCTCTCTCTCTCAGGGGGATATCTGTACACTGACTGGTGTCTATCAGTCCTCTCTCTCTCAGGGAGATATCTGTACACTGACTGGTGTCTCTCAGTCCCCTCTCTCTCTCAGGGAGATATCTGTACACTGACTGGTGTCTCTCAGTCCCCTCTCTCTCTCAGGGAGATATCTGAACACTGACTGGTGTCTCTCAGTCCCCTCTCTCTCTCTCTCGGGGAGATATCTGTACACTGACTGGTGTGTCTCAGTCCCCTCTCTCTCAGGGAGATTCCTGTACACTGACTGGTGTCTCTCAGTCCCCTCTCTCTCAGAGGGGAGGGAATCTGTGGAATTCTTTACGACAGAGGCGTAGAGGCTTGGCCGTTAAGTGTGTTCAGGGCGAGACACATTTTGAATCAGTAAGAGAATCACAGGTTATGGGGATAAGGCAGGCAAGTGGAATTGACGATTCTCAGGTCAGCCATAATCTCGTTGAATGGTGGAGCAGTCTCGATCGGTCAAATGGCCAGTTTCTGTAATGTTTCTGTCTGGTTCCGTCGGAATCATTTGTTTTTTGTGTCCCTCAGGTTTTGGCAAATGATTTGGACCAAGGGCAAAATGGCCAAGTGACTTACTCCATCGCAGCTTCCTCCCAGAGTGACCTCTTCAGAATTAACCCGTTGACAGGAGATATCAGCACAGCGGCCATCATGGACCGTGAGATCTGGCCCAAGACTCAGTAAGTACTGACCGCGGTGGGTACTGACCACACCCCTTTCTGACCACACCCCTTTCTGACCTCACCCCTTACTGACCACACCCCTTTCTGACCACACCCCTTACTGACCACACCCCTTTCTGACCACACCCCTTACTGACCACACCCCTTACTGACCGCACCCTTTACTGACCACACCCCTTACTGACCACACCCCTTACTGACCACACCCCATACTGACCGCACCCCTTACTGACCACTCCCCTTACTGACCACTCCCCTTACTGGCCACACCCCTTACTGACCGCACCCCTTACTAACCGCACCCCTTACTGACCACACCCCTTACTGACCACACCCCTTACTGACCGCACCCCTTACTGACCGCACCCCTTACTGACCGCACCCCTTACTGACCGCACCCTTTACTGACCACACCCCTTACTGACCACACCCCTTACTGACCGCACCCTTTACTGACCGCACCCCTTACTGACCACACCCCTTACTGACCGCACCCTTTACTGACCGCACCCTTTACTGACCGCACCCCTTACTGACCGCACCCCTTACTGACCGCACCCCTTACTGACCGCACCCCTTACTGACCGCACCCCTTACTGACCGCACCCCTTACTGACCGCACCCCTTACTGACCGCACCCTTTACTGACCACACCCCTTACTGACCACACCCCTTACTGACCACACCCCTTACTGACCGCACCCCTTACTGACCGCACCCCTTACTGACCGCTCCCCTTACTGACCACACCCCTTACTGACCGCACCCCTTACTGACCACTCCCCTTACTGACCACACCCCTTACTGGCCACACCCCTTACTGACCACACCCCTTACTGACCACTCCCCTTACTGGCCGCACCCCTTACTGACCACACCCCTTCCTGACCGCACCCCTTACTGACCGCACCCCTTACTGACCACACTCCTTACTGACCACACCCCTTACTGACCACTCCCCTTACTGACCGCACCCCTCACTGATCGCACCCCTCACTGATCGCACCCCTTACTGACCACACCCCTTACTGACCGCAGCCCTTACTGACCACTCCCCTTACTGACCGCACCCCTTACTGACCGCACCCCTTACTGACCACACCCCTTACTGACCGCACCCCTTACTGACCGCACCCCTTACTGACTACACCCCTTACTGACCACACCCCTTACTGACCGCACCCCTTACTGAGCGCACCCACGACTGACCACTCCCCTTACTGACCGCACCCCTCACTGACCCGACTGAATACTGACCACACCCCTTACTGACCGCACCCCTCACTGACCGCAGTCCTTACTGACCGCACCCCTTACTGACCACACCCCTTACTGACCACACCCCTTACTGACCCGACTGAATACTGACCACACCCCTTACTGGCCACACCCCTTACTGAGCGCACCCACGACTGACCACTCCCCTTACTAACCGCACCCCTCACTGACCCGACTGAATACTGACCACACCCCTTACTGACTGCACCCCTTACTGACCGCACCCCTCACTGACCGCAGTCCTTACTGACCGCAGTCCTTACTGACCGCACCCCTTACTGACCACACCCCTTACTGACCACACCCCTTACTGACCCGACTGAATACTGACCACTCCCCTTACTGACCACTCCCCTTACTGACCACTCCCCTTACTGACCGCACCCTTACTGACCACTCCCCTTACTGACCACTCCCCTTACTGACCACTCCCCTTACTGACCGCACCCCTTACTGACCGCACCCCTCACTGATCGCACCCCTTACTGACCACACCCCTTACTGACCACTCCCCTTACTGACCACTCCCCTTACTGACCGCACCCCTTACTGACCGCACCCCTTACTGACCGCACCCCTTACTGACCACTCCCCTTACTGACCACTCCCCTTACTGACCGCACCCCTTACTGACTGCACCCCTTACTGACCGCACCCCTTACTGACCACACCCCTTACTGACTGCACCCCTTACTGACCACTCCCCTTACTGACCGCACCCCTCACTGACCACACCCCTTACTGGCCACACCCCTTACTGACCGCACCCCTCACTGACCGCACCCCTTACTGACCACACCCCTGATTGACCACTCCCCTTACTGACCGCACCCCTTAGTGACCGCACCCCTTACTGACCGCACCCCTCACTGACCGCACCCCTTACTGACCACACCCCTTACTGACCACACCCCTTACTGACCGCACCCCTTACTGACCGCACCCCTTACTGACCGCACCCCTTACTGACCGCACCCCTTACTGACCACACCCCTTACTGACCGCACCCCTTACTGACCGCACCCCTTACTGACCACACCCCTCACTTACCGCACCCCTTACTGACCCGACTGAATACTGCCCACACCCCTTACTGACCACACCCCTTACTGACCGCACCCCTCACTGACTGCACCCCTTACTGACCGCACCCCTTACTGACCCGACTGAATACTGCCCACACCCCTTACTGACCACTCCCCTTACTGACCGCACCCCTCACTGACCGCACCCCTTACTGACCACACCCCTTACTGACCACACCCCTTACTGGCCACACCCCTTACTGACCGCACCCCTTACTGACCACACCCCTTACTGGCCACACCCCTTACTGACCACACCCCTTACTGACCGCACCCCTTACTGACCACACCCCTTACTGACCACACTCCTTACTGACCACACCCCTTACTGGCCACACCCCTTACTGACCGCACCCCTTACTGACCGCACCCCTCACTGACCGCACCCCTCACTGACCGCACCCCTTACTGACCACTCCCCTTACTGACCGCACCCCTTACTGACCGTACCCCTTACTGACCGCACCCCTCACTGACCGCACCCCTTACTGACCACACCCCTTACTGACCACAGCCCTTACTGACCGCACCCCTTACTGACCGCACCCCTTACTGACCACACCCCTCACTGACCGCACTCCTTACTGACCACCGCCTTACTGACCGCACCCCTTACTGACCACACCCCTTACTGACCACCGCCTTACTGACCGCACCCCTTACTGACCACACCCCTTACTGGCCACACCCCTTACAGACCACACTCCTTACAGCCCGCACCTACTACTGACCACTCCCCTTCCTGACCGCACACCTTACTGACCACACCCCTTACTGACCACTCCCCTTACTGACCACACCCCTTACTGACCACACCCCTTACTGACCACTCCCCTTACTGACCACACCCCTTACTGACCACTCCCCTTACTGGCCGCACCCCTTACTGACCACACCCCTTCCTGACCGCACCCCTTACTGACCGCACCCCTTACTGACCACACCCCTTACTGACCACACTCCTTACTGACCACACCCCTTACTGACCGCACCCCTTACTGATCGCACCCCTCACTGATCGCACCCCTTACTGACCACACCCCTTACTGACCACACCCCTTACTGACCACACCCCTTACTGACCACTCCCCTTACTGACCGCACCCCTCACTGATCGCACCCCTCACTGATCGCACCCCTTACTGACTACACCCCTTACTGACCACACCCCTTACTGACCACTCCCCTTACTGACCACTCCCCTTACTGACCGCACCCCTCACTGATCGCACCCCTCACTGACCACACCCCTTACTGACCACTCCCCTTACTGACCGCACCCCTTACTGACTACACCCCTTACTGACCACTCCCCTTACTGACCGCACCCCTTACTGACTACACCCCTTACTGACCACTCCCCTTACTGACCGCACCCCTTACTGACTACACCCCTTACTGACCACACCCCTTACTGACCACACCCCTTACTGACCGCACCCCTTACTGACCGCACCCCTTACTGACCACACCCCTTACTGGCCACACCCCTTACTGACCGCACCCCTTACTGACCACACCCCTTACTGACCGCACCCCTTACTGACTACACCCCTTACTGGCCACACCCCTTACTGACCGCACCCCTTACTGACCCGACTGAATACTGACCACACCCCTTACTGGCCACACCCCTTACTGAGCGCACCCCCTACTGGCCACACCCCTTACAGACTGCACCCACGACTGACCACTCCCCTTACTGACCGCACCCCTCACTGACCCGACTGAATACTGACCACACCCCTTACTGACTGCACCCCTTATTGACCGCACCCCTCACTGACCGCAGTCCTTACTGACTGCACCCCTTACTGACCACACCCCTTACTGACCACACCCCTTACTGACCCGACTGAATACTGACCACTCCCCTTACTGACCACTCCCCTTACTGACCGCACCCCTTACTGACTGCACCCCTTACTGACCACACCCCTTACTGACCACTCCCCTTCCTGACCGCACCCCTCACTGACCACACCCCTTACTGACCACTCCCCTTACTGACCGCACCCTTACTGACCACTCCCCTCACTGACCACACCCCTTACTGACCACTCCCCTTACTGACCGCACCCTTACTGACCACTCCCCTTACTGACCACACCCCTCACTGACCACACCCCTTACTGACCACTCCCCTTACTGACCACTCCCCTTACTGACCACTCCCCTTCCTGACCGCACCCCTTACTGACCACACCCCTTACTGACCGGACCCCTCACTAACTGCACCCCTCACTGACCACTCCCCTTACTGCCCGCACCCCTTACTGACCACTCCCCTTACTGACCACTCCCCTTACTGACCACTCCCCTTACTGACCGCACCCCTTACTGACCACACCCTTTACTGGCCACACCCCTTACTGACCGCACCCCTTACTGACTGCACCCCTTACTGACCACTCCCCTTACTGACCGCACCCCTCACTGACCGCACCCCTTACTTACCACACCCCTTACTGACCACACCCCTTACTGGCCACACCCCTTACTGACCGCACCCCTCACTGACCGCACCCCTTACTGACCACACCCCTTATTGACCACTCCCCTTACTGACCGCACACCTTAGTGACCGCACCCCTTACTGACCGCACCCCTCACTGACCGCACCCCTTACTGACCACACCCCTTACTGACCACACCCCTTACTGACCACTCCCCTTACTGACCGCACCCCTCACTGATCGCACCCCTCACTGATCGCACCCCTTACTGACCACACCCCTTACTGACCGCAGCCCTTACTGACCACTCCCCTTACTGACCGCACCCCTTACTGACTGCACCCCTTACTGACCACACCCCTTACTGACCGCACCGCTTACTGACCGCACCCCTTACTGACTACACCCCTTACTGACCACACCCCTTACTGACCGCACCCCTTACTGAGCGCACCCACGACTGACCACTCCCCTTACTGACCGCACCCCTCACTGACCCGACTGAATACTGACCACACCCCTTACTGACCGCACCCCTCACTGACCGCAGTCCTTACTGACCGCACCCCTTACTGACCACACCCCTTACTGACCACACCCCTTACTGACCCGACTGAATACTGACCACACCCCTTACTGGCCACACCCCTTACTGAGCGCACCCACGACTGACCACTCCCCTTACTAACCGCACCCCTCACTGACCCGACTGAATACTGACCACACCCCTTACTGACTGCACCCCTTACTGACCGCACCCCTCACTGACCGCAGTCCTTACTGACCGCACCCCTTACTGACCACACCCCTTACTGACCACACCCCTTACTGACCCGACTGAATACTGACCACTCCCCTTACTGACCACTCCCCTTACTGACCACTCCCCTTACTGACCGCACCCTTACTGACCACTCCCCTTACTGACCACTCCCCTTACTGACCACTCCCCTTACTGACCGCACCCCTTACTGACCGCACCCCTCACTGATCGCACCCCTTACTGACCACACCCCTTACTGACCACTCCCCTTACTGACCACTCCCCTTACTGACCGCACCCCTTACTGACCGCACCCCTTACTGACCGCACCCCTTACTGACCACTCCCCTTACTGACCACTCCCCTTACTGACCGCACCCCTTACTGACTGCACCCCTTACTGACCGCACCCCTTACTGACCACACCCCTTGCTGACTGCACCCCTTACTGACCACTCCCCTTACTGACCGCACCCCTCACTGACCACACCCCTTACTGGCCACACCCCTTACTGACCGCACCCCTCACTGACCGCACCCCTTACTGACCACACCCCTGATTGACCACTCCCCTTACTGACCGCACCCCTTAGTGACCGCACCCCTTACTGACCGCACCCCTCACTGACCGCACCCCTTACTGACCACACCCCTTACTGACCACACCCCTTACTGACCGCACCCCTTACTGACCGCACCCCTTACTGACCGCACCCCTTACTGACCGCACCCCTTACTGACCACACCCCTTACTGACCGCACCCCTTACTGACCGCACCCCTTACTGACCACACCCCTCACTTACCGCACCCCTTACTGACCCGACTGAATACTGCCCACACCCCTTACTGACCACACCCCTTACTGACCGCACCCCTCACTGACTGCACCCCTTACTGACCGCACCCCTTACTGACCCGACTGAATACTGCCCACACCCCTTACTGACCACTCCCCTTACTGACCGCACCCCTCACTGACCGCACCCCTTACTGACCACACCCCTTACTGACCACACCCCTTACTGGCCACACCCCTTACTGACCGCACCCCTTACTGACCACACCCCTTACTGGCCACACCCCTTACTGACCACACCCCTTACTGACCGCACCCCTTACTGACCACACCCCTTACTGACCACACTCCTTACTGACCACACCCCTTACTGGCCACACCCCTTACTGACCGCACCCCTTACTGACCGCACCCCTCACTGACCGCACCCCTCACTGACCGCACCCCTTACTGACCACTCCCCTTACTGACCGCACCCCTTACT
This sequence comes from Scyliorhinus torazame, assembly GCF_047496885.1. Lineage (NCBI taxonomy): Eukaryota > Metazoa > Chordata > Chondrichthyes > Carcharhiniformes > Scyliorhinidae > Scyliorhinus > Scyliorhinus torazame. The sequence goes on from NC_092721.1 coordinate 214,756,040, forward strand.
GACCGTACCCCTTACTGACCGCACCCCTCACTGACCGCACCCCTTACTGACCACACCCCTTACTGACCACAGCCCTTACTGACCGCACCCCTTACTGACCGCACCCCTTACTGACCACACCCCTCACTGACCGCACTCCTTACTGACCACCGCCTTACTGACCGCACCCCTTACTGACCACACCCCTTACTGACCACCGCCTTACTGACCACTCCCCTTACTGACCGCACCCCTTACTGACCACACCCCTTACTGGCCACACCCCTTACAGACCACACTCCTTACAGCCCGCACCTACTACTGACCACTCCCCTTCCTGACCGCACACCTTACTGACCACACCCCTTACTGACCACTCCCCTTACTGACCACACCCCTTACTGACCACACCCCTTACTGACCACTCCCCTTACTGACCACACCCCTTACTGACCACTCCCCTTACTGGCCGCACCCCTTACTGACCACACCCCTTCCTGACCGCACCCCTTACTGACCGCACCCCTTACTGACCACACCCCTTACTGACCACACTCCTTACTGACCACACCCCTTACTGACCGCACCCCTTACTGATCGCACCCCTCACTGATCGCACGCCTTACTGACCACACCCCTTACTGACCACACCCCTTACTGACCACACCCCTTACTGACCACTCCCCTTACTGACCGCACCCCTCACTGATCGCACCCCTCACTGATCGCACCCCTTACTGACTACACCCCTTACTGACCACACCCCTTACTGACCACTCCCCTTACTGACCACTCCCCTTACTGACCGCACCCCTCACTGATCGCACCCCTCACTGACCACACCCCTTACTGACCACTCCCCTTACTGACCGCACCCCTTACTGACTACACCCCTTACTGACCACTCCCCTTACTGACCGCACCCCTTACTGACTACACCCTTACTGACCACTCCCCTTACTGACCGCACCCCTTACTGACTACACCCCTTACTGACCACACCCCTTACTGACCACACCCCTTACTGACCGCACCCCTTACTGACCGCACCCCTTACTGACCACACCCCTTACTGGCCACACCCTTACTGACCGCACCCCTTACTGACCACACCCCTTACTGACCGCACCCCTTACTGACTACACCCCTTACTGGCCACACCCCTTACTGACCGCACCCCTTACTGACCCGACTGAATACTGACCACACCCCTTACTGGCCACACCCCTTACTGAGCGCACCCACTACTGGCCACACCCCTTACAGACTGCACCCACGACTGACCACTCCCCTTACTGACCGCACCCCTCACTGACCCGACTGAATACTGACCTCACCCCTTACTGACTGCACCCCTTATTGACCGCACCCCTCACTGACCGCAGTCCTTACTGACCGCACCCTTACTGACCACACCCCTTACTGACCACACCCCTTACTGACCCGACTGAATACTGACCACTCCCCTTACTGACCACTCCCCTTACTGACCGCACCCCTTACTGACTGCACCCCTTACTGACCACACCCCTTACTGACCACTCCCCTTCCTGACCGCACCCCTCACTGACCACACCCCTTACTGACCACTCCCCTTACTGACCGCACCCTTACTGACCACTCCCCTCACTGACCACACCCCTTACTGACCACTCCCCTTACTGACCGCACCCTTACTGACCACTCCCCTTACTGACCACACCCCTCACTGACCACACCCCTTACTGACCACTCCCCTTACTGACCACTCCCCTTACTGACCACTCCCCTTCCTGACCGCACCCCTTACTGACCACACCCCTTACTGACCAGACCCCTCACTAACTGCACCCCTCACTGACCACTCCCCTTACTGCCCGCACCCCTTACTGACCACTCCCCTTACTGACCACTCCCCTTACTGACCACTCCCCTTACTGACCGCACCCCTTACTGACCACACCCTTTACTGGCCACACCCCTTACTGACCGCACCCCTTACTGACTGCACCCCTTACTGACCACTCCCCTTACTGACCGCACCCCTCACTGACCGCACCCCTTACTTACCACACCCCTTACTGACCACACCCCTTACTGGCCACACCCTTTACTGACCGCACCCCTCACTGACCGCACCCCTTACTGACCACACCCCTTATTGACCACTCCCCTTACTGACCGCACACCTTAGTGACCGCACCCCTTACTGACCGCACCCCTCACTGACCGCACCCCTTACTGACCACACCCCTTACTGACCACACCCCTTACTGACCACACCCCTTACTGACCGCACCCCTTACTGACCACTCCCCTTACTGACCGCACCCCTTACTGACCGCACCCCTTACTGACCGCACCCCTCACTGACCGCACCCCTTACTGACCACACCCCTTACTGACCGCACCCCTTACTGACCCGACTGAATACTGCCCACACCCCTTACTGACCACACCCCTTACTGACTGCACCCCTTACTGACTGCACCCCTTACTGACCACTCCCCTTACTGACCGCACCCCTCACTGACCGCACCCCTTACTGACCACACCCCTTACTGACCACACCCCTTACTGGCCACACCCCTTACTGACCGCACCCCTTACTGACCACACCCCTTACTGGCCACACCCCTTACTGACCACACCCCTTACTGACCGCACCCCTTACTGACCACACCCCTTACTGACCACACTCCTTACTGACCACACCCCTTACTGGCCACACCCCTTACTGACCGCACCCCTTACTGACCGCACCCCTCACTGACCGCACCCCTCACTGACCGCACCCCTTACTGACCACTCCCCTTACTGACCGCACCCCTTACTGACCGTACCCCTTACTGACCGCACCCCTCACTGACCGCACCCCTTACTGACCACACCCCTTACTGACCACAGCCCTTACTGACCGCACCCCTTACTGACCGCACCCCTTACTGACCACACCCCTCACTGACCGCACTCCTTACTGACCCGACTGAATACTGACCACACCCCTCACTGACCGCACCCCTTACTGACCACCGCCTTACTGACCGCACCCCTTACTGACCACACCCCTTACTGACCACCGCCTTACTGACCACTCCCCTTACTGACCGCACCCCTTACTGACCACACCCCTTACTGGCCACACCCCTTACAGACCACACTCCTTACAGCCCGCACCTACTACTGACCACTCCCCTTCCTGACCGCACACCTTACTGACCACACCCCTTACTGACCACTCCCCTTACTGACCGCACCCCTTACTGACCACACCCCTTACTGACCACACCCCTTACTGACCACTCCCCTTACTGACCACACCCCTTACTGACGACACCCCTTACTGACCACTCCCCTTACTGGCCGCACCCCTTACTGACCGCACCCCTTACTGACCGCACCCCTTACTGACCGCACCCCTTACTGACCACACCCCTTACTGACCACACTCCTTACTGACCACACCCCTTACTGACCACTCCCCTTACTGACCGCACCCCTCACTGATCGCACCCCTCACTGATCGCACCCCTTACTGACCACACCCCTTACTGACCGCACCCCTTACTGACCACACCCCTTACTGACCGCACCCCTTACTGACCGCACCCCTTACTGACTACACCCCTTACTGACCACACCCCTTACTGACCGCACCCCTTAGTGACCGCACCCCTTATTGGCCACACCCCTTACTAACCGCACCCCTTACTGACCGCACCCCTTACTGACCGCACCCCTTAGTGACCGCACCCCTTACTGGCCACACCCCTTACTGACCGCACCCCTCACTGACCGCACCCCTTACTGACCGCACCCCTTAGTGACCGCACCCCTTAGTGACCGCACCCCTTAGTGACCGCACCCCTTACTGACCGCACCCCTTACTGACCGCACCCCTTACTGGCCACACCCCTTACTGACCACACCCCTTACTGACCGCACCCCTTAGTGACCGCACCCCTTAGTGACCGCACCCCTTACTGACCACACCCCTTACTGACCGCACCCCTTACTGACCGCACCCCTTAGTGACCGCACCCCTTACTGGCCACACCCCTTACTGACCACACCCCTTACTGACCGCACCCCTTACTGACCGCACCCCTTAGTGACCGCACCCCTTATTGGCCACACCCCTTACTAACTGCACCCCTTACTGACCGCACCCCTTACTGACCGCACCCCTTAGTGACCGCACCCCTTACTGGCCACACCCCTTACTGACCCGACTGAATACTGACCACACCCCTTACTGGCCACACCCCTTACTGAGCGCACCCACTACTGGCCACACCCCTTACAGACTGCACCCCTCACTGACCCGACTGAATACTGACCACACCCCTTACTGACTGCACCCCTTACTGACCGCACCCCTCACTTACCGCAGTCCTTACTGACCGCACCCCTTACTGACCACACCCCTTACTGACCACTCCCCTTACTGACCACACCCCTTACTGACCCGACTGAATACTGACCACTCCCCTTACTGACCACTCCCCTTACTGACCACTCCCCTTACTGACCACTCCCCTTACTGACCACTCCCCTTACTGACTGCACCCCTTACTGACCACTCCCCTTACTGACCACACCCCTCACTGACCACACCCCTTACTGACCACTCCCCTTACTGACCGCACCCTTACTGACCACTCCCCTTACTGACCACTCCCCTTACTGACCACTCCCCTTCCTGACCGCACCCCTTACTGACCACACCCCTTACTGACCGGACCCCTCACTAACTGCACCCCTCACTGACCACTCCCCTTACTGCCCGCACCCCTTACTGACCACTCCCCTTACTGACCACTCCCCTTACTGACCACTCCCCTTACTGACCGCACCCCTTACTGACCACACCCTTTACTGGCCACACCCCTTACTGACCGCACCCCTTACTGACCGCACCCCTTACTGACCACTCCCCTTACTGACCGCACCCCTCACTGACCGCACCCCTTACTGACCACACCCCTTACTGACCACACCCCTTACTGGCCACACCCCTTACTGACCGCACCCCTCACTGACCGCACCCCTTACTGACCACACCCCTTATTGACCACTCCCCTTACTGACCGCACCCCTCACTGACCGCACCCCTTACTGACCCGACTGAATACTGCCCACACCCCTTACTGACCACACCCCTTACTGACCGCACCCCTCACTGACTGCACCCCTTACTGACCACCGCCTTACTGAGCGCACCCCTTACTGACCACACCCCTTACTGACCACACCCCTTACTGACCACCACCTTACTGACCACTCCCCTTACTGACCACACCCCTTACTGACCACTCCCCTTACTGACCACACCCCTTACTGACCGCACCCCTTACTGACCACTCCACGTACTGACCACACCCCTTACTGACCGCACCCCTTACTGACCGCACCCCTTACTGACCACTCCCCTTACTGACCACACCCCTCACTGACCGCACCACTTACTGACCACTCCCCTTACTGACCGCACCCCTTACTGACCGAACCCCTTACTGACCGCACCCCTTACTGACCACTCCCCTTACTGACCGCACCCCTCACTGACCGCACCCCTTACTGACCACACCCCTTACTGGCCACACTCCTTACTGACCGCACCCCTTACTGACCACTCCCCTTACTGACCGCACCCCTTACTGACCGCACCCCTTACTGACCACTCCCCTTACTGACCACACCCCTTACTGACCGCACCCCTTACTGACCGCACCCCTCACTGACCGCACCACTTACTGACCGCACCCCTTACTGACCACTCCACGTACTGACCACACCCCTTACTGACCACACCCCTTACTGACCGCACCCCTTACTGACCACTCCCCTTACTGACCACACCCCTCACTGACCGCACCCCTTACTGACCGAACCCCTTACTGACCGCACCCCTCACTGACCGCACCCCTTACTGACCACACCCCTTACTGGCCACACTCCTTACTGACCGCACCCCTTACTGACCGCACCCCTTACTGACCACTCCCCTTACTGACCACACCCCTTACTGACCGCACCCCTTACTGACCGCACCCCTCACTGACCGCACCCCTTACTGACCACACCCTTTACTGACCGCACCCCTTACTGACCCCTCCCCTTACCGCACCCCTTACTGACCACACCCTTTACTGACCACCACCTTACTGCCCACACCCTTACTGACCACTCCCCTTACTGACCGCACCCCTTACTGACCACACCCCTTACTGACCACACCCCTTACTGACCACACCCCTTACTGACCACATCCCTTACTGACCGCATCCCTTACTGACCACACCCCTCACTGACCACACCCCTTACTGGCCGCACCCCTTACTGACCACACCCCTTACTGACCGAATCCCTTACTGACCACACCCCTTACTGACCGCACCCCTTACTGACCACACCCCTTACTGACCACACCCCTTACTGCCCACACCCCTTACTGACTGCACCCCTTACTGACCACACCCCTTACTGACCGCACCCCTTACTGCCCACACCCCTTACTGACCGCACCCCTTACTGACCGCACCCCTCACTGACCGCACCCCTTACTGACCGCACCCCTCACTGACCGCACCCCTTACTGACCACACCCCTTACTGACCACACCGCTTACTGACCATGCCCCTTACTGACCACACCCCTTACTGACCACTCCCCTTACTGACCACACCCCTCACTGACCGCACCCCTTACTGACCGCACCCCTTACTGACCGCACCCCTTACTGACCGCACCCCTTACTGACCACACCCCTTACTGACCGCACCCCTTACTGACCGCACCCCTTACTGACCACACCCCTTACTGACCGCACCCCTTACTGACCACACAGAACAAAAGAGGAGGCCAGTGAGATAGTTGATACATTGGTTTTTATTTTTCAAATTCCCAAGATTCAGGGAAGTTTCCATTCGACTGGGAAATAGCAAACGTAAGGCCTGATGCACGATCAGTTACACAGAGACGAGAGTTGGATGCAACTGAGGCTTTATTACACTAAGATGTGTGGCCTCCTATAGCAGCTGGCAAAATGGCTGCTGTATGGGGAGCACACATATTTATACTCCGCATACTGGGCGGAGCCAGCAGGCAGGGAACTATCCCCGTACCTGTAGGACAGGGGCCTTACCACAAATCACCTAATATATACATCAGTGTGACTACCACATTCACCCCCTGTTAAAATTGAGTCCGGCGGGGGTGGTGGAGAACTATATACAAGTATATGTTTAACTACAGAGAAAAATGGAGTCCCGATCACGCTACAGGTTCAGTCGGGCTGGAGCTCTGACGTTGGGAGCGCCGCAGTGGTGGCGGCGATTCCGGTGCTGGTCTGGTCCTCGGTGACTCCAGCAGCATGCCGAAATCCTCGTCATCCTCGAGCGTGGGCAGGGGGAGGACAGATTGTCCTGGGGCGGGGGCTGCGGTGGGGTGCGCCGGGGAAGGGGAGGGCGGCGCCGGGTCGGAGGGGTGTGTGTGTGTGGAACTGGTGCCAGGTCCCTGGGGGAGACAGTATCTTGTCGGGCGTCGGGGTACGCTACGTCGGCGTACTGCGGGTTGGCGTGGAGTAACTGTACCCTCTCAACCAACGGGTCCGCCTTGTGGAGTCGTTCCTGCTTACAGAGGAGTATGGGCCCTGGAGCTGCGAGCCAAGTCGGGAGCGATACCCCGGAGGTGGACTTCCTGGGGAAGGCAAAGAGACGTTCATGGGGTGTGTCATTATTCATAGAGTTTACAGTGCAGAAGGAGGCCATTCGGCCCATCGAGTCTGCACCGGCTCTTGGAAAGAGCACCCTACCCAAGGTTAACATCTCCACCCAACACCAAGGGCAATTTTGGACACTACGGGCAATTTATCGCGGCCAATCCACCTAACCTGCACATCTTTGGACTGTGGGAGGAAACCGGAGCACCCGGAGGAAACCCACGCACACACGGGGAGAGCGTGCAGACTCCACACAGACAGTGACCCAGCGGGGAATCGAACCCGGGACCCTAGAGCTGTGAAGCGATTGTGCTATCCACAATGCTACCGTGCTGCCCTGGTGATTAGTCGCAGTGCATAGGAGCGACCAAATGGAGTGCAGTGCGTCGGGGAGGACCTCCTGCCAGCGGGAGGCCGGGGGATTTCTGGACCGTAGGGCCAGCTGAACGGCCCTCCAGACCGTCCCATTCTCCCGCTCCATCTGCCTGTTTCCTCTGGGGTTGTAGCTGGTCGTCCTGCTCGAGGCAATACCCCTGCTGAGCAGGAACTGGCGCAGCTCCTCACTCATAAATGAGGATCCCCGGTCGCTGTGGACGTAGGCGGGGAAACGGAACAGAGCGAAGATGGTGTTGAGGGTTTTGATGACGGTGGCAGACGTCATGTCGGGGCATGGGACGGCGAAGGGGAATCGGGAATATTGGGCGAAATTCTCCATTATCGGCGGAAAGTCCGCCGATCGACGCAAAAAACGGCGCAAATCCCACTTGCGTCACGTCATAAAAATGGGCCGATAGTCTGCGGCCCGAAATGGGCTAGCAGCGACGTAACGGGATCCGCGCTTGCGCAGTGGTTCACGCCGTGCAGCGTCATTAATCGACCACATTAAGAAAATACGTGTTGCGGTCGGTGGAGGGGAGGGGCCCTTTGAAGTCCACGCTGAGGCGTTCAAAGGGACGGGAGGCCTTCACCAGGCCGGTAGAAGTGCGGTTTACACTCCGCGCAGACCTGGCAGTCTCTGGCGATTGCCCTGACTTCCTCGACGGAGTAGGGCAGATTGCGGGCCTTGATGAAATGGTAAAAACGTGTGACCCCCGGGTGACGAAGGCTGTCGTGCAGGGTCCGGAGTCTGTCCACTTGTGCGCTGGCACAAGTACCTCGGGATAGGGCATCGGGGGCTCGTTGAGCTTGCCGGGGCGATACAAAATCTCTTAATTGTAGGTGGAGGGCTCGATCCAACACCTCAAGATTTTATCGTTTTTAATCTTGCCCCGCTGTGTGTTGTTAAACATGAAGGCAACCGACCGTTGGTCAGTGAGGAGAGTGAATCTCCTGCCGGCCAGGTAATGCTCCATTGCCGCACAGCTTCAACAATAGCTTGGGCCTCTTTTTCGACGGAGGAGTGCCGAATTTCGGGTCTGCCTGCCTGGTTGAGGGTGGCGGCCAGAGCGACGTCTGACACATCGCTCTCGACTTGGAAGGGGAGCGTCTCGTCGACCGAGTGCATCGCGGCCTTGACGATGTCGACCTCAATACGGTTGAAGGCCTGGTGAGCCTCGGCCGATAGGGGAAAAAGAGTGGATTGGATGAGTGGGCGGGGCCTTGTCCGCATAGTTTGGGACTCACTGGGCGTAGTAAGAAAAGAATCCCAGGCAACATTTGAGGGCCTTGGGGCAGTGGGGGAGGGGGCGTTCCATGAGGGGGCGCATGCGGTCGGGATCGGGCCCCAGAACTCCGTTCTGGACCACATAGCCGAGGCTGGCTAAGCGGTTCGTGCTGAACACGCACTTCTCCTTGTCATACGTGAGGTTGAGGAGAGTGGCTGTGTGGAGAGGTTTAGCAAGGTTGGCGTCGTGGTCCTGCTGATCGTGGCCACAGATGATGACATTGTCAAGATACGGGAAAGTGGCCCGCAGCCCATACCGGTCAACCATTCGGTCCATTTCCCGTTGGAAAACCGAGACCCCGTTGGTGACGCCAAAGGGAACCCTGAGAAAGTGGTAAAGGTGGCCGTCTGCCTCGAAGGCAGTGTATGGGCGGATGGGGAACTGGTGGTCGGCGGATTTCAGGTCCACAGTTGAGAAGACCCGGTACTGTGCGATCTGATTGACCATATCAGATATGTGTGGGAGGGGGTACGCGTCGAGCTGCGTGTACCGAGTGACACGGTCGGTACGGGCTTGGAGATGGCAGCGCCCACGGGCCACACGAGCCGTGGGGGAGACAAGATGGCGGCGCTTGATGTTCCTGGGGAGGACAAGATGTTCCCGGGCCGCACGTGGTCCGAGGAGGGGAAGATGGCGGCGCCCACTGGCCGTACCCGGGGGTGGGGGGTGGGGGGGGGTGGTGGGAACAATGCAGCGACTGAACGGGCCTGGCACACCGCCGTGAAGTGCCCCTTCTTGCCGCAGGCCTTGCAAAGGGCGCTCCGGGCCGGGCAGCGCTGTCGAGGATGTTTTGGCTGCCCACAGAAGTAACATTTGGGGCCCCCGGGGTTGGTTGGCTGCCGCGCGGCACAGGCATGGGGCTGGCTGAGTGAGGTCCCCGATGGGGTGGCCGTCTGCGGAGTCCATGATGCGTAGGAGGGGTGGGCCGCGCGGCTGGGAGTGTAGGCCTGGATGTTGCACGAGGCGACCGTCAGCAAGAGCGCAAGCTTTTTGGTTGCCGCGAGGTCGAGCGTGGCCCCTTCTAAAAGGCGTTGGCGGATGTAATCTGACCCTATCCCTGGAACAAAAGCATCCCTCATAAGCAAGTTCGAGTGTTCCATGGCTGTGACGGCCTGACAGTCACAGTCTCTGACTCGGGGAATTAGAGCACGCCGGAAGTCTTCTACTGACTCACCAGGGAGTTGGCTGTGCGTGGAGAGGATGTGTCTGGCGTAGAGCGTGTTAGTCCGCTGAGCGTAGTTTTCTTTCAGTAAAGCCATGGCTTCGTTGTAGTTCGGCGCGTCCTGGATAAGCGGAAGGACGTTGGAGCTCAGCCGCGAGTAGAGTATCTGGATGTTCTGAGCTTCCGGAATTGGTTCTGGTGCAGACCTGATGTAAGCTTCAAAACAGGCTAGCCAATCGTCACAGTCCTTTCTGGCGTTGTCTGATTGCGGATCCAGCTGCAGGCGATCCGGCTTGATGCGGACGCCCATCTTCTGAAAACATTTGTGAAATAAATTGATGCTCGATCAGTTACACAAAGACGAGAGTAGGATGTAATCGAGGGTTTATTACACTGAGATGTGTGGCCTCCTACAGCAGCTGACGAAATGGCTGCTGTACGAGGAGCACACATATTTATACCCCGCCTACTGGGCGGAGCCAGCAGGCAGGGAACTACCCCCGTACCTGTAGTACAGGGCCTTACCACAAATCACCTAATATATACATCAGTGTGACTACCACAACTCCTTTATTCAAAACTCCTTTATCTCTGCCCCTGCTTTAATGCCAGTCCCTCCACATTCTCTGACTGCTCATTGGCCTATTCTGGGGCACTATTTCAAACACTTTTTGAAAATCCAAATAAATTATATTGACTGCATCAATATTGTCTGTTCCCTCTGTCACCTATTTAAATATTGAACAAGGTTAGTTGTGCGAGATATTCCTTTTTGAAATCCGTGCTGATTTCATGATTATATTTTGTGCCATTGCCGGCGTTTGGTAATATTCACATTTTGCCATTTTTTGAATTAATTCCTCCCTCTGATTTCAGATTGCGTTTGACAGCAACGGACAGAGGAAGTCCGCGGCTTGTGGGCACAGCTACCCTCACTGTCATCATCCTGGACCTGAATGACAACAGCCCCACCATCCCGTTACCCCGTGTGGTGCGGGTTCCAGAGAGTGAGTCACCATCACTGAAAGTCACATGGCACATTCACACGCAAACATACAAATATTACGCACAAAAGCTCACATTCATGCACTCTCATACAAACTCATCGCACACACACCCTCTCACACTCACACACACACAGAAACATAGATACAGAGAGGATAGGAGCAGGAGGAGGCCATTCGGCCCTTCAAGCCCACTCTGCCATTCATGATCATGGCTGATCATCCAACTCAATAGCCTGATCCAGCTTTCCCCGGATCCTTTGATCCCCTTCACCAAGTGCAACATCGAACTGCTTCCTGAAAATATACAGGCCGCTATTCCCCCCCCCCCCCCCCCCCACACCGGGTGGGAGAATCGCCGTGTGAATCGCGCCACGCCGCCCCGACCCCCGCACACAATTCTCCCACCCCCCGGAAACCAGCGGCCTCCGATGGGGTCTGGCCCGCGATTGGGCCCACCGATCAGCGGGCCGGCCTCTCCCGCCCCCCCCCCGCCCCGGGCCTACCTCCTTCCGCGCGCGGCCCCAGTACACTGGCTCCATGTTGGTGAGGGGCCGGCATGCGTGGGGGCCAGAATAGGTTGTGTCCAGGCCCTGTTTGCGCCGTCGTGAAATGCGACGGCGTCTACGACGCGCGAATACTTGGCCTCAATATCAGAGAATCGCCCCCACAATGTTTTGGCTTCAACTACGTCCTGTGGGAGTGAATTCCACAGACTCACCACTCTCTGGGTGAAGAAATTTCTCCTTATCTCTGTCCTAAATGGTCTCCCCCGTATCCTCAGACTGTGACCCCTGGCTCTGGACACACCCAAGTTTGGTAACATCTTCCCTGCATCTACCCTGTCTAGTCCCGTTAGAATTTTATAGTCTCTATGAGATTCCCCCTCATTCTTCTGAACTCCAGCGAGAACAATCCCAACCTAGTCAATCTCTCCTCATATGACAGTCCCGCCATCCCTGGAATCAGTCTGGTAAACCTTCGCTGCTCTCCCTCGAGAGCAAGAACATCCTTCCTCAGAGAAGGAGAGCAAAACTGCCCACAATACTCCAGGTGTGGCCTCACCAAGGCTCCTGTACAATTGCAGCAACACATCCCTGCTTCTATACTCGAAACCTCTCGCAATGAAGGCCAACATACCATTAGCCTTCTTTACCGCCTGCTGCACCTGCATGCTTACCTTCAGCGACTGGTGCACAAGGACACCCAGGTCCCGCTGCACACTCCCCTCTCCTCATTTATGGCCATTCAGATAATATTTTGCCTTCTTGTTTATGCTCCCAAAGTGGATAACCTCACATTTATGCAAATTATACCGCATCTGCTATTCATTTGCCCCCTCACTCATACAATTCAATCCCGGCTTGGGTCACTGTCTGTGCGGAGTCTGCACGTTCTCCCCGTGTCTGCGTGGGTTTCCTCCGGGTGCTCCGGTTTCCTCTCACAAGTCCCGAAAGACGTGCAGCATTGAACTTGAAAGCAGCAAAATGTGCTAAAGAGTAGCACGTTAAGGGTGATGAGATATCGCCGTAAACGGCAATGATGACGATGTTGGGCGCAATTCAGCGACTGGGTTACGACAAATCACCCAACTTGCTCCAACTGTCGAGGTCTGGATCTGCATATTTAAATAATCCATTATGTTGCTTGCGGGTCATTTTGCTTTAAATGCTTGTTGGGATGTTTTATTTTGTTTAAACCGCTGCTTAAATAACAGGTCACGTGGTGTCTTTCAGTAACGGCACAGACAGCACTTTCACCCCCGAGGTTTTGCCATGTTTGATATCGTCTCCTCCCCGTCAGATCGGGTATTAACCTGCACAGACTTGTCATGTGCGAGTACCTTTAAGACATGGATGTTTAAGCAATGTACCTTTAAGAAAACAGTGATGTCAGAGAGTGGGTGGGGCTGAGGTCAGGTCAGCCATTTTGCAATTTTGTTTTGCAGTTTGAAAAAGCAGCTTGTGTGTGTCTGTGTTTGCAGTGAGCTGGATCTCTGCCATAAAAGACTATCTCTGGATCATTTGGGTGATTTAAACTCATAATAGTGAAGCCTTTAACCTGATGTGATTCTGTTTAAAGGTGTTAAGTCTCTTGGAAGTTTGAATGAACATTTTGAGGAATTATTTACTGTTGCAATATTTTATGAGCTATCTTTGAAGTAAGGGGTGTTAAGAGATCCAATGTTTATTTAAGATGTTAAGTTGAGTTCATGGAATAAACATTGTTTTGTGATTAAAAACCCACGTGTCCATAATTGTAATCCCACTCCTAGGGAACAAGCCGTGTGCTCGGAAAAGCAACAAATCCATTAAAGGGAGAGGTTGGTTGAACTCCCATGATACATTTTGGGGTTCTGAAAACGCCTCGCCCATAACAGACTCCAACAATAATCACCAATCATTGACTTTGTGACTCACCCTCTCTCTCTGCTGGCTATAGATACAGTGATTGGCTCAGAGATCACCAAGGTGACCGGGAATGATGTGGATTCGGGCCCCGTGTTGTCCTACACCCTGGTGACAGAGAGTGAGAAATTCAGCATCAACCGTTACCATGGCATCATCTCATTATCGGACAGGCTGGACTTTGAAGAACAAAGTTGGTACATACTCACGGTGCAGACATCTGACTCCAAACACGGAACTGAGGCCAATCTGACCATTGTGGTGGAGGACATTAATGACAATCCTCCGATCTTTGTGCAGGATTTGTATCAGGTGAGAGGCTGACGTCAGTAAGTTCACAAATGGAGTAAAATGTGGGAAAGTGTGAAGTTGGTCATTTTGGAAGGGAGAAGAAAAGAACAGTATTATTTAAATGGGGAAAAACTGCAGCAAGCTGCAACACAAAGAGACTTGGGGGGCTTGTGCACGAGACACAGAAAGCTGGCAGCCAGGGCCAGTAGGTAATCAGGAAGGGTAAGTCTTGCTGCAGCTGTACAAGGTGCTGGTGAGACCACATCTGGAGCACTGGGACAGTTTTGGTCTCCTTATTGAAGGAAAGATATTATTTCATTGGAGGGGGTTCAGAGAAGGTTCACTCAGATGATCCCCGTATGGAGAGATTGTCTTATGACAAAGGTTAAACAGGTTCGGGCTCCACTGATTGCAGTTTAAAAGAATGAGAGGTGATCGCATTGGAACATGTTGGATTCCCCAGGGGCTGACAGGGTAAATGCTGAGAGGATGTCTCCCCTCAGGGGAGAGTCTGGGACCAGAGGGCAGAGTCTCAGAATAAAGGGGACAGTTTCAGATTGAGATGAGGAGGAATTTCCTCTCTCAGAAGGTTGTGAGTCTTTGGAACTCCTCGCCACAGAGAGCTGGGGGGCAGAGTCCGTGTGTCTATTTACGGCTGAGATAGATTCTTGATCAGTCAGGGAATCGAGGGTTATGGGAAAGGGCAGGAAAGTGGGCGTGAGGAATGTCGGATCAGCCATGATCCTGAATGGCAGAGCAGGCTCGAGGGGCCGAATGGCCTAAACGTGTTCCTACAGGAGCTGACACTGAGACTGTGGTGAGCCACTGTATTATATTGTACACACTGTTCTTACTGTTTGTTACATGTCTGGGTTAGTCCCTGCTGGCTCCGCCCCTCGGGCTCCAGTATAAAGGTGGCTGACCTCCAGCCCCGCCCTCATTCTGGCTCCGCCTGTGGCTCCGCCCCTCGGGCTCCAGTATAAAGGTGGCTGACCTCCAGCCCCGCCCTCATTCTGGCTCCGCCTGTGGCTCCGCCCCTCGGGCTCCAGTATAAAGGTGGCTGACCTCCAGCCCCGCCCTCATTCTGGCTCCGCCTGTGGCTCCGCCCCTCGGGCTCCAGTATAAAGGTGGCTAACCTCCAGCCCCGCCCTCATTCTGGGACCGGCTGCCAGCAGGTGTCTTTTAGCTGATTAAAGCCACAGTTTCCTCTTCCGACTCTCGTCTGTCATCATTGATGGTACATCAGAGACACACACACACACAAACACACACACACAGACCGTACAGGGGCTGACACTGAGACACACACACACACACAGATCGTACAGGAGCTGACACTGAGACACACACACACAGACCGTACAGGGGCTGACACTGAGACACACACACACACACACACACACAGACCAGACAGGAGCTGACACTGAGACACACACACACACACAGACCGTACAGGGGCTGACACTGAGACACACACACACACACACACAGACCAGACAGGAGCTGACACTGAGACACACACACACACACAGACCGTACAGGGGCTGACACTGAGACACACACACACACACACACAGACCAGACAGGAGCTGACACTGAGACACACACACACACACAGACCGTACAGGGGCTGACACTGAGACACACACACACAGACACACACACACAGACCGTACAGGAGCTGACACTGAGACACACACACACACACACACAGACCGGACAGGGGCTGACACTGACACACACACGCACACACACACAGACCGTACAGGAGCTGACACTGAGACACACACACACACACACACACACACAGATCGGACAGGAGCTGACACTGAGACACACACACACAGACACACACACACACACACAGACCGTACAGGGGCTGACACTGAGACACACACACACAGACACACACACACACACACACAGACCGTACAGGGGCTGACACTGAGACACACACACACAGACACACACACACACACACACCGTACAGGGGCTGACACTGAGACACACACACACACACAGACACACACACACAGACACACAGACCAGACAGGAGCTGACACTGAGACACACACACACACACACACACAGACCGTACAGGAGCTGACACTGAGACACACACACACACACACACACACAGACCGTACAGGAGCTGACACTGAGACACACACACACACACACACAGACCGTACAGGAGCTGACACTGAGACACACACACGCACACACACAGACCGTACAGGAGCTGACACTGAGACACACACACACACAGACCGGACAGGAGCTGACACTGAGACACACACACACACACACACACACAGACCGTACAGGGGCTGACACTGAGACACACACACACACACACACAGACCATACAGGAGCTGACACTGAGACATACACACACACAGACCGGACAGGAGCTGACACTGAGACACACACACACACACACAGACCGGACAGGAGCTGACACTGAGACACACACACACACACACACACACACAGACCGTACAGGGGCTGACACTGAGACACACACACACACACACACACACACCGGACAGGAGCTGACACTGAGACACACACACACACACACACACACAGACCGTACAGGGGCTGACACTGAGACACACACACACAGACCGGACAGGAGCTGACACTGAGACACACACACACACACAGACCGTACAGAAGCTGACACTGAGACACACACACACACACACACACACACAGACCGTACAGGGGCTGACACTGAGACACACACACACACACACACACACACACACACACACCGGACAGGAGCTGACACTGAGACACACACACACACACACAGACCGTACAGGAGCTGACACTGAGACACACACACACAGACCGGACAGGAGCTGACACTGAGACACACACACACACACACACAGACCGTACAGGAGCTGACACTGAGACACACACACACACACACAGACCGTACAGGAGCTGACACTGAGACACACACACACACACACAGACCGTACAGGAGCTGACACTGAGACACACACACACACAGACCGTACAGGAGCTGACACTGAGACACACACACACAGACCGGACAGGAGCTGACACTGAGACACACACACACACACAGACCGTACAGGAGCTGACACTGAGACACACACACACACACACGGACCGTACAGGAGCTGACACTGAGACACACACAGACCGTACAGGGGCTGACACTGAGACACACACACACAGACCGTACAGGAGCTGACACTGAGACACACACACACAGACCGTACAGGAGCTGACACTGAGACACACACACACAGACCGGACAGGAGCTGACACTGAGACACACACACACACACACAGACCGTACAGGAGCTGACACTGAGACACACACACACACACACAGACCGGACAGGAGCTGACACTGAGACACACACACACACACAGACCGTACAGGAGCTGACACTGAGACACACACACACACACACACACACAGACCGTACAGGAGCTGACACTGAGACACACACACAGACCGTACAGAAGCTGACACTGAGACACACACACACAGACCGTACAGGAGCTGACACTGTGAGACACACACACAGACCGGACAGGAGCTGACACTGAGACACACACACACACACACACAGACCGTACAGGAGCTGACACTGAGACACACACACACACACACAGACCGTACAGGAGCTGACACTGTGAGACACACACACAGACCGGACAGGAGCTGACACTGAGACACACACACACACACACACACACAGACCGTACAGGAGCTGACACTGAGACACACACACACACACACACAGACCGTACAGGAGCTGACACTGAGACACACACACACACACACAGACCGGACAGGAGCTGACACTGAGACACACACACAGAGACCGTACAGGAGCTGACACTGAGACACACACACACACACACAGACCGTACAGGAGCTGACACTGAGACACACACACACACAGACCGGACAGGAGCTGACACTGAGACACACACACACACACACACACAGACCGTACAGGGGCTGACACTGAGACACACACACACACACACACACACACACACACACAGACCATACAGGAGCTGACACTGAGACACACACACACACACAGACCGTACAGGAGCTGACACTGAGACACACACACACACACAGACCATACAGGAGCTGACACTGAGACATACACACACACAGACCGTACAGGAGCTGACACTGAGACACACACACACACACACAGACCGGACAGGAGCTGACACTGAGACACACACACACACACACACACACACAGACCGTACAGGGGCTGACACTGAGACACACACACACACACACACACACACACCGGACAGGAGCTGACACTGAGACACACACACACACACACACACACACAGACCGTACAGGAGCTGACACTGAGACACACACACACACACAGACCGTACAGAAGCTGACACTGAGACACACACACACACACACACAGACCGTACAGGAGCTGACACTGAGACACACACACACAGACCGGACAGGAGCTGACACTGAGACACACACACACACACACACAGACCGTACAGGAGCTGACACTGAGACACACACACACACACACAGACCGTACAGGAGCTGACACTGAGACACACACACACACACACAGACCGTACAGGAGCTGACACTGAGACACACACACACACACACCGTACAGGAGCTGACACTGAGACACACACACACAGACCGTACAGCAGCTGACACTGAGACACACACACACAGACCGGACAGGAGCTGACACTGAGACACACACACACACACACAGACCGTACAGGAGCTGACACTGAGACACACACACACACACACAGACCGTACAGGAGCTGACACTGAGACACACACACACACACACAGACCGTACAGGAGCTGACACTGAGACACACACACACACACACAGACCGTACAGGGGCTGACACTGAGACACACACACACAGACCGTACAGGAGCTGACACTGAGACACACACACACAGACCGTACAGGAGCTGACACTGAGACACACACACACAGACCGTACAGGAGCTGACACTGAGACACACACACACAGACCGTACAGGAGCTGACACTGAGACACACACACACAGACCGGACAGGAGCTGACACTGAGACACACACACACACACACAGACCGTACAGGAGCTGACACTGAGACACACACACACACACACAGACCGGACAGGAGCTGACACTGAGACACACACACACACACAGACCGTACAGGAGCTGATACTGAGACACACACACACACACACACACACAGACCGTACAGGAGCTGACACTGAGACACACACACACACACACACACACAGACCGTACAGAAGCTGACACTGAGACACACACACACAGACCGTACAGGAGCTGACACTGTGAGACACACACACAGACCGGACAGGAGCTGACACTGAGACACACACACACACACACACACACACAGACCGTACAGGAGCTGACACTGAGACACACACACACACACACAGACCGTACAGGAGCTGACACTGTGAGACACACACACAGACCGGACAGGAGCTGACACTGAGACACACACACACACACACACACAGACCGTACAGGAGCTGACACTGAGACACACACACACACACACAGACCGGACAGGAGCTGACACTGAGACACACACACACACACACACACAGACCGTACAGGGGCTGACACTGAGACACACACACACAGACCGTACAGGAGCTGACACTGAGACACACACACACACACACAGACCGTACAGGAGCTGACACTGAGACACACACACACACACACAGACCGTACAGGGGCTGACACTGAGACACACACACACAGACCGTACAGGAGCTGACACTGAGACACACACACACAGACCGTACAGGAGCTGACACTGAGACACACACACACAGACCGGACAGGAGCTGACACTGAGACACACACACACACACACAGACCGTACAGGAGCTGACACTGAGACACACACACACACACACAGACCGGACAGGAGCTGACACTGAGACACACACACACACACAGACCGTACAGGAGCTGATACTGAGACACACACACACACACACACACACAGACCGTACAGGAGCTGACACTGAGACACACACACACACACACACACACAGACCGTACAGAAGCTGACACTGAGACACACACACACAGACCGTACAGGAGCTGACACTGTGAGACACACACACAGACCGGACAGGAGCTGACACTGAGACACACACACACACACACACACACACAGACCGTACAGGAGCTGACACTGAGACACACACACACACACACAGACCGTACAGGAGCTGACACTGTGAGACACACACACAGACCGGACAGGAGCTGACACTGAGACACACACACACACACACACACAGACCGTACAGGAGCTGACACTGAGACACACACACACACACACAGACCGGACAGGAGCTGACACTGAGACACACACACACACACACACACAGACCGTACAGGGGCTGACACTGAGACACACACACACAGACCGTACAGGAGCTGACACTGAGACACACACACACACACACAGACCGTACAGGAGCTGACACTGAGACACACACACACACACACAGACCGGACAGGAGCTGACACTGAGACACACACACAGACCGTACAGGAGCTGACACTGAGACACACACACACAGACCGTACAGGAGCTGACACTGAGACACACACACACACACACAGACCGTACAGGAGCTGACACTGAGACACACACACACACACACCGTACAGGAGCTGACACTGAGACACACACACACACACACAGACCGGACAGGAGCTGACACTGAGACACACACACACACACACACACAGACCGTACAGGGGCTGACACTGAGACACACACACACAGACCGTACAGGAGCTGACACTGAGACACACACACACACACACAGACCGTACAGGAGCTGACACTGAGACACACACACACACACACAGACCGGACAGGAGCTGACACTGAGACACACACACAGACCGTACAGGAGCTGACACTGAGACACACACACACACACACAGACCGTACAGGAGCTGACACTGAGACACACACACAGACCGTACAGGAGCTGACACTGAGACACACACACACACACACAGACCGTACAGGGGCTGACACTGAGACACACACACAGACCGTACAGGAGCTGACACTGAGACACACACACACAGACCGTACAGGAGCTGACACTGAGACACACACACACACACACAGACCGTACAGGAGCTGACACTGAGACACACACACACACACACCGTACAGGAGCTGACACTGAGACACACACACACACACACAGACCGTACAGGAGCTGACACTGAGACACACACACACACACACAGACCGTACAGGAGCTGACACTGAGACACACACACACACACACACACACAGACCGGACAGGAGCTGACACTGAGACACACACACACACACACAGACCGTACAGGAGCTGACACTGAGACACACACACACACACACAGACCGTACAGGAGCTGACACTGAGACACACACACACACACACCGTACAGGAGCTGACACTGAGACACACACACACAGACCGTACAGCAGCTGACACTGAGACACACACACACAGACCGGACAGGAGCTGACACTGAGACACACACACACACACACAGACCGTACAGGAGCTGACACTGAGACACACACACACACACACAGACCGTACAGGAGCTGACACTGAGACACACACACACACACACAGACCGTACAGGAGCTGACACTGAGACACACACACACACACACACAGACCGTACAGGGGCTGACACTGAGACACACACACACAGACCGTACAGGAGCTGACACTGAGACACACACACACAGACCGTACAGGAGCTGACACTGAGACACACACACACAGACCGGACAGGAGCTGACACTGAGACACACACACACACACACAGACCGTACAGGAGCTGACACTGAGACACACACACACACACACAGACCGGACAGGAGCTGACACTGAGACACACACACACACACAGACCGTACAGGAGCTGATACTGAGACACACACACACACACACACACACAGACCGTACAGGAGCTGACACTGAGACACACACACACACACACACACACAGACCGTACAGAAGCTGACACTGAGACACACACACACAGACCGTACAGGAGCTGACACTGTGAGACACACACACAGACCGGACAGGAGCTGACACTGAGACACACACACACACACACACACACACAGACCGTACAGAAGCTGACACTGAGACACACACACACACACAGACCGTACAGGAGCTGACACTGAGACACACACACACACACACAGACCGTACAGGAGCTGACACTGTGAGACACACACACAGACCGGACAGGAGCTGACACTGAGACACACACACACACACACACACAGACCGTACAGGAGCTGACACTGAGACACACACACACACACACAGACCGGACAGGAGCTGACACTGAGACACACACACACACACACACACAGACCGTACAGGGGCTGACACTGAGACACACACACACAGACCGCACAGGAGCTGACACTGAGACACACACACACACACACAGACCGTACAGGAGCTGACACTGAGACACACACACACACACACAGACCGTACAGGAGCTGACACTGAGACACACACACACACACACAGACCGGACAGGAGCTGACACTGAGACACACACACACACACACACACAGACCGTACAGGGGCTGACACTGAGACACACACACACAGACCGCACAGGAGCTGACACTGAGACACACACACACACACACAGACCGTACAGGAGCTGACACTGAGACACACACACACACACAGACCGTACAGGAGCTGACACTGAGACACACACACACACACACAGACCGTACAGGGGCTGACACTGAGACACACACACACAGACCGGACAGGAGCTGACACTGAGACACACACACAGACCGTACAGGAGCTGACACTGAGACACACACACACACACACAGACCGTACAGGCACAGGGCCGATTATTGGGACCTTTCCTCGCCCAGGTCCGCTGGAGATTGCCGCCGTGCGCGGCCTCGGAGTGCGGGATCCGTATCACCCGCCGCGGCTGCGAGAAGCTCCCTGCAGTTAAGTGAATCGCTGCTGATATTTTTAAGGAGTCTTCCAAATAAAAGTGCAGTGTTTTTCCGCTGGGGTGGGGACATAGCCCATTTTTGGAGAATCCAGCCCATCGCACTGTGAACTGGATTTACTGGATGTGACTCTCTCCTCAGGTAACAATTGCCGAGTCTGTGACCCTCAGCAGCAGCATTATTACTGTGACAGCAACGGACCGGGACTCAGGCCAGAATGGACAAATCGTCTACAGCCTCGTGTCACCCTCAACCACAGGATTTTCCATCAATCCTCACAATGGTGAGTGACCGTGAGTGAGTGTGTGAATTAGTGTGTGAGTGTCTGAATTAGTGTATGAGTGAGTGAATTAGTGAGTGAGTGTGTGAATTAGTGTGTGTGAGTAAGTGAGAGTGAATTAGTGTGAGTGAGTGAGTGAATTAGTGTGTGCGTGAGTGAATTAGTTGTGTGGGAGTGAGTGTTTGGGAGTGAATTAGTGTGTGGGTGTGTGTGTGAGTGAGTGTGTGCGTGAGTGAGTGTGTGTGGGAGTGAGTGAGTGAATTAGTGTGTGAGTGAATTAGTGAGTGAGTGACTGAGGAGGTAGGCAGGTGAGTGAGTGAGTGAGGTAGGCAGGTGAGTGAGTGAGTGAGGTAGGTAGGTGAGTGAGTGAGTGAGGTAGGTAGGTGATTCATATAGAATCCCGATAGGGCAGAAGGAGGCCATTCGGCCCCTTGGGTCAGCACCGACCCTTGGAAAGAGCACCCTCCCAGGCCCAATCCCTGTCCTATTCCTACAACCCCACCGTAAGGTGCATCAATCCACCTAACCTGCATATCTTTGGACTGTGGGAGGAAACCGGAGCACCCGGAGGAAACCCACGCACACACGGGGAGGATGTGCAGACTCCGCGCAGACAGTGACCCAGCGGGGAATCGAACCTGGGACCCGGGCACTGTGAAGCCACAGTACTAACCACTGTGTCTGGCAGCACCGGGGAATTGAGTGAGGACGCAAACATCAGGAGGAGGCCATTCGGTCCCTCATAAAAGCTCCTCCACTCAATAAGATCATTGGCTGATCTGATTGTAAACTCAACCTCACATTCCTGCTGACCCCCGTTAACCTTTCACCCCCCTTGTTAATCAAGCATCTATCTGTCTCTGCCTTAAAAATATTCAAAGCTTTTGCTTCCACTGCCTTTTGAGGAAGGGGCAGCAGAGACAGTGGATAGCACAATTGCTTCACAGCTCCAGGGTCCCGGGTTCAATTCCGGCTTGAGTCACTGTCTGTGCGGAGTCTGCACGTTCTCCCCGTGTCTGCGTGGGTTTCCTCCGGGTGCTCCGGTTTCCTCCCACAGTCCAAAGATGTGCAGGTTAGGTGGATTGGCCATGCTAAATTGCCCTTAGTGTCCAGGGATGTCTCGGTTAGGTTAAAGGTTATTGGGATAGGGCGAGGAAGTGGGCTTGGGTGGAGTGCTCTGTCAGAGGGTCAGTGCAGCATCGATGGGCTGAATACCTTCTGCAAGGTAGGGATTCTGTGATTCTCAGAGTTCCAGTAACTCATGACCCTCAAAGAAAGAATTTCTCCTCATCTCGATCTTCACTGAGTGACTCCCTGGGGCGAAATTCTCCGGAAACGGCACGATGTCCGCCAACTGGCGCCCAAAACGGCGCCAATCAGACGGGCATCGCACCGCCCCAAAGGTGCGGAATGCTCCGCATCTTTGGGGGTCGAGCTCCAACCTTAAGGGGCTAGGTCGGCGCCGGACGAATTTCCGCCCCGCCAGCTGGCACGGAAATGACATCTCCGGGCGGCGCATGCGCGGGAGCGTCAGCGGCCTCTGACAGTTTCCCGCGCATGCGCAGTGGAGGGAGTCTCTTCCGCCTCCGCCTTGGTGGAGACCGTGGCGGAGGCGGAAGGGAAAGAGTGCCCCCACGGCTCAGGCCCACCCGCGGGTCGGAGGGCTCCGATCGCGGGCCAGGCCACCGTGGGGGCACCCCCCCGGGGCCAGATCGCCCCGGGCCCCCCCCCCCCCCCCCCCAAGACCCCGGAGCCCGCCCGCGTCGCCTTGTCCCGCCGGTAAGGTAGGTGGTTTAATCTACGCCGGCGGGACAGGCATTTTAGCAGCGGGACTTCGGCCCATCCGGGCTGGAGAATCACGGGGGGGGCCCGCCAACCGGCGCGGCCCGATTCCCGCCCCCGCCGAATCTCCGGTGCCGGAGACTTCGGCAACCAGCGGGGGCGGGATTCACGGCAGCCCCCAGCGATTCTCCGACCCGGCGGGGGGGTCGGAGAATCTCGCCCCTGATTTTTAAACAGTGACCCCCATTTCCAGATTCTCCGACAGGAGGAAACATGCTCTCTGCCCTCATGGATGAGCACAGTACGAAGTCTTACACCAGGTTAAAGTCCAACAGGTTTGTTTCGATGTCACTAGCTTTCGGAGCGCTGCTCCTTCCTCAGGTGAATGAAGAGGTCTGTTCCAGAAACACATATATAGACAAATTCAAAGATGCCAAACAATGCTAGGAATGCGAGCATTAGCAGGTGATTAAATCTTTACAGATCCAGAGATGGGGTAACCCCAGGTTAAAGAGGTGTGAATTGTACCAAGCCAGGATAGTTGGTAGGATTTCGCAGGCCAGATGGTGGGGGATGAATGTAATGTGACATGAATCCCAGGTCCCGGTCGAGGCCGCACTCATGTGTGCGGAACTTGGCTCTAAGTTTCTGCTCGGCGATTCTGCGTTGTCGCGCGTCCTGAAGGCCGCCTTGGAGAACGCTTACCCGGAGATCAGAGGCTGAATGCCCTTGACTGCTGAAGTGTTCCCGACTGGAAGGGAACATTCCTGCCTGGTGATTGTTGCGCGATGTCCGTTCATTCGTTGTCGCAGCGTCTGCATGGTCTCGCCAATGTACCACGCTTCGGGACATTTAACCTGGTGTTGTAAGACTTCTTACTGTGCTCACCCCAGTCCAATGCCGGCATCTCCACCTCATGGATGAAGATGAGGGGAGAGGATGAAGGATTGAGAGGGATGGTGCGAGATGGGGTGAGGGTGCTGGAGTGGGTGACATGGGAGGGTATTGCGAGGGTTTGTTGGGGGTGGGTGGAGACAGTGGGGAGAGTTGATTGCACCCTGACTGGTTTTCTCTGTTGTAGGGACCCTGTTTACTGTGCGAGACGTGCAGCTCAAGGTCTCTGAGCCACTGGATCTGGTGATTGAGGCACGAGATGGAGGCTCTCCTCCCCTTTCCTCGCTGACCACTGTCCAGATCCAGGTCCAGGACATCAATGACCACTCGCCAACCTTTACCCACAGAGTGTATATGGCCGATATTCTGGAGGATCTACGTCCTGGAAGCACTATCTTCACCTTGGAGGCCATGGACTCTGATATTTCCCAAGATAACAGTGGGCTGGATTACACCATCGTCAGTGGGAACACTGCCAACGTGTTCCAGGTGGAGAGCAGTGTCAAGGTGGAAAACGGTCAGTTCAGGACACTGGGCTCCATTCTCCTCCTGGATGCTTTAGATTTTGAAACAGTTGCTGAGTACAATTTAACCATCGCAGCGTCAGACCGAGGCATCCCTCAGCGAAGTGCTGTCGTTTACGCCATTGTAACAATCCAGGATGTGAATGATAATCCCCCAGTCTTCAACCGTACTCAGTACAAGGTGACAGTGAGTGAAAGCGTTGCCGTGGGAACTGAGATAGTCCGGGTGGCCGCTCACGATCCTGATTCTGGTCAGAACTCCGTGCTTCGATACACCATCACATCTGGTGATGAGAATGGGCTGTTTGCAGTCAGCGAGGTGACAGGAATCGTCAGACTGATGAAGACTCTCGATCGAGAGGCACAAGATCAACACATCTTCATTATCCAGGTAACCGACAGCCAGGGTCCCCACCCCAACTTTGCTCTGGTCCCATTGACGGTGCAAGTTAAGGATGTGAATGACAATCACCCCTTCTTCCCAATGGAAAGATTGAGTGCCAACATTCGGGAAAACCTGCCAGCTCACTCACTTGTGGCTAAAGTCCACGCCATCGACTTTGACTGCGGAATATTTGGAAAGCTACAATACTCGATAATCAGCCAACCCATCTCTCAGCCAGGGATTGGAAAAGACAAAGAGATTTTTTACATTAACCAGTCCTCAGGAGAGCTCCACACAAAACTCTCCTTCGATTTTGAGAAGTTAAACTCTGTCCAGGTTGTGGTGAAAGCAGTGGATTCTGGGAATTCCTCAGCTACCGTGACGGTCCAGGTTCTGGTCACCGGAGAGGACGAGTACGATCCCGTATTTGTCAACCCAACATATACCTTTGTTGTTCCAGAGAATGCAAAGAAGGGCCAGAGGATTGGGCAAGTGATGGCCACAGATGAGGATGGAGGTCTGGATGGGATTATTCTGTACTCCCTGTTGACACCATCACAATACTTCAAAGTGAACAAAAGTACTGGTGAC
Organism: Scyliorhinus torazame; assembly: GCF_047496885.1. Taxonomy (NCBI): domain Eukaryota; kingdom Metazoa; phylum Chordata; class Chondrichthyes; order Carcharhiniformes; family Scyliorhinidae; genus Scyliorhinus; species Scyliorhinus torazame. The sequence continues at coordinate 214,783,829 of NC_092721.1, forward strand.
CTTATTCTCAAGATGGACAGTCAGAGAGGTCAGAGCGAGCAATCAAACAGAGAAACACGGACAATGACTCTCAACATCCAAGCCAAGGGTCCATTGGCTACTTCCAGATCCACAATCACCCAAGCAAGTATTGACATTACCCAGACTTCTTTTGGACTCGCTCCTGAGATGAACTTGCTGCTGATTGTTGCCTTGGCCGTGTCTCTGGGTATTGGAGGGATTCTTGCCATCATTGGCTTAGCTCTGGTGATTGTACGAGCAAAGAGGAAAAAGAATCACGATGAAGGCAGCTCTCAACTCAATCAAATTCAGGATAACACCCTGCAGAAACTGGCACCAGATGATGCTACGTTGCCAGCTAGTGACCGAATCTACCACCAAACCTTGCCAGGATACTCAGCTGAGCCCACAGTGGTGGGAGGTCCGTACACGAGAGGCGACTCGATCGATCCCTCGCACTCCAGTGGACGTGGATCAGCAGAGGCAGCAGAAGATGATGAAATTCGGATGATCAATGAGTACCCCCGGGTGAGCAGTATCACCTCCTCCATGCAGGAACACGTGTCTACACGTGGCCCAGACTCTGGTATCCAGCAAGATACTGACCAGATGTCGGACATTTCCACTGAGCCAGGGATGGAGTGGTTTAAACACAAGAAAGGTAGCGGCCTCCTGATGGCAGGACCTCAGCATCTGTACAGGGACGATGGAGGTGCCTATGTAGGACCTGGAGTCGGCCTGGGAGTTTCTCAAACCAAAGACTATGCCTTTGCTGAAGACGGTCGCCCATCAGCCCAAGGGTCCCTGACAGCCATTGTTGCCAGCGATGAGGAATTGAGAGGCAGTTACAACTGGGATTACCTGCTTAACTGGTGCCCACAGTTCCAACCATTGGCCAGTGTCTTCACCGAGATCGCCCGACTCAAGGATGAGAGTGCACCTCGCAAACACTTCCAATCAAAACCCAAGGTGGACCCCAAGCCTCGCATCGACCCCCCTCCACTCATCACTTCAGTAGCACACCCCAACGCCATGTCTGTGCCTCCTCGTCTGGCAGTGGGTCGCACCCACAGTCAAGTTACAGCAATGCCACGGTCCCCCATCACCAGCGATGCCTCGATAACATCGGCAGCCATGTCCCCCAGCTTCTCACCATCACTCTCACCTCTGGCAGCTCGATCACCTGCTGTTTCCCCTTTTGATGTTTCTCAAGGACCTTCAACCTCCATCATTAGCACCGAACACTCTTTACACAATCCCGAGGAACCAGAACTACGAATATGATTTCAACTTTTCTCCCACCCCATGGCCTTCACTCACATTTACAAGGTGCAGAGGCTAGACCATTCTCACACCGTACAGTTACCTGAACACTGTGACATTGTAGAGAGCAAGAGAAAGAAATGGTGTCAGGACCAAACAGTCCAGACTGCCTTGAGTTCAGGTCAGCAGAGTAAAATTAGTCCTAGGTAATCAATCAATTCCCAAAAGATTGGAGCCAAACTGATCCCGAACTCCAGAGAGCGGCAGAGTAGAAGGTCAGACAATTGGAGAAGGATTTGGAACTTTAAATAGTTTATTGTACAGAGTAGACAGAGGTTCATTCTGCATCATGCTTTGGGTCAGGGGTCAATGAAGATTCGGGTTAAAGGGCAGCTCAAAACCCAGTTTGGGATTTGGACTTGTTTTAATTTGTTTGTTCCTTTCACCCTGTTAGCCACGATCTCAGGCTGTTGTGGGGCAAAGCCCCACTTGCGCATTCCCGAAACAGCTGATTACAATGACCCTGAGCCCGAGATCCTGAATTCTGCCCCACCGCTGAAACGCCCCTTGCAAATGTCCCAAGAAGCAGGTTTTGAAAACAATTTTGTTCAAGGTTCTCTTCTGTTTTTGGTGAAATGAATTAAGTTGCAGAAATGAATCTCAGTTCCAGCAGCACTATCTTGTGTTTTTAACTGGAGATCGTGACCAGTAGTGAGCAGTGATTTGGATGTTTTATATGACAATTATTGAAATTATAACAGTATTATTTAAAAATGTGACAGTGTTATGTGACAGTGGACAGTGTTATTTGACACTATTATGTGACACTGACACTATTATGTGACACTAACAGTATTATGTGACACTGACACTATGATGTGACAGTTTAACAGTATTATTTGACACTATTATGAGACATTGACACCATTATGTGACACTGACACTAGGATGTGACACTGACACCATTATGTGACACTGACACCATTATGTGACATTGATACTAGGATGTGACACTGACACCATTACGTGACATTGACACCATTATGCGACACTGACACCATTATGTGACACTGACACTAGGATGTGACACTGACACCATTATGTGACACTATTATGTGACACTGACACTATTATGTGACACTGACACTATTATGTGACATTGACATGATTATGTGACACTGACACTATGATGTGACACTGACACTATGATGTGGCACTGACACTATTAAGTGACACTGACACTATTATGTGACACTGACACTATTATGTGACATTGACATGATTATGTGACACTGACGCTATGATGTGACACTGACACTATGATGTGACACTGACACTATTATGTGAGATGTGACACTGACACTATTATGTGACACTGACACTATTATGTGACATTGACATGATTATGTAACACTGACACTATGATGTGACACTGACACTATGATGTGACGCTGACACTATGATGTGACGCTGACACTATGATGTAACACTGACACTATGATGTGAGTGTTCTGAAACACACTGCCCCTGACCGTTGCCCAGAATCCTAAACCGATCTCGAGGTGATTTTGTGAGAATCCATTGTAAATAAAGATTAGAACTCTATAAGGACGTGAAACTTCACTTTCCTATTTTTATCCTTAATTTGCACAACTGTTGTGTAAAATAATGTTTGTAATTTACCCGGACACTATGAAAGAACAGATTTTCTATCAATAGTCAGTAACCACTGGCCAGTTGATAGATTGCCTCTCCGATACTTTGCAAGATCAGTAGGTTGATGTTATCAGCTGACTGCAAATCACATTTGTATATGTTTAATATTGTTATTGTATTCTAAACGCACGGCAAGGATTGAGACTGATGCTGTGACTGAGGATTTTCCCCTGGCCACTTAAGGCTGAAAATTGGAGACCAGGACCTTTATTCAGAAACTTTCCACAACTCTGAAAACACCAGCGATCCCTCAACACAGACTCTCCATGTTAACTCTTGTTCCAGAAATTCCACACAATCGATCGGACTGGGTGTAGAATGTTCCATTTTCAAGTTTACGTTTTGTCCAGATATCTGGGATATGGAAGAACAACATGGAAAATGCTAAGGGATTCGAGGAGTTGACACTAAAGTTCAGCATCCAAAGTTCAATTGGGACAGAGTGACCAATAGCACAGTGTCTCAGCAGCTCCAACAACACTCAAGAAGCTCGACCCCATCCAGGTTACAGCCCTGCTTGATTGCTCCCCCTTCCACAAACATTTAACCCTCCACCACCGATGCACAGTAGCAGCCGTGTGTACCATCTACAAGATTCACTGCAGTAACTCACCGAGGTTCCTCAGACAGCACCTTCCAAACCCACGCCCACTACCATCTAGAAGGACAAGAGCAGCAGATACCTGGGAACCCCACCACCTGGAGGTTTCCCTCCCAGTCACTCACCGCCCTGACTGGGAAATATACCAGCTGTTCCTTCACTGTCGCTGGGGCAACATCCTGGAACTCTCTCCCTAACAGCACAGTGGGTGTACCTACACCTCAGGGACTGCAGCGTTTAATGAAGGCAGCTCACCCCCACCTTCTGAAGGGCAACTAGGGATGGGTAATAAATGCTGGGCCTAACCAGCGACACCCACATCCCGTAAATGAATTTATTTTGAAATGTGAATATGCTGATGAACTCTCAGTGCCTGTCCGGGTAAACGGTGCAGTCAGTTGTTTGGAGATATTCCACAACTTGACTGAGAAAAAGATTCTGTTTTTCTGTTAAACCACAATTTTAACTGTTCAAATTTATTTTCTTCACCTTTGTTCAAGTTCTAGGTTTGGCTCCATACCCCCTGTAACCCCTACCCAGCGAGAGTCAGTGTGTGTGGGACCCGTACCCCAGCGAGAGTCAGTGTGTGTGGAACCCGTACTCCAGTGAGAGTCAGTGTGTGTGGAACCCGTACCCCAGTGAGAGTCAGTGTGTGTGGGACCCGTACCCCAGCGAGAGTCAGTGTGTGTGGAACCCGTACCCCAGTGAGAGTCAGTGTGTGTGGAACCCGTACCCCAGTGAGAGTCAGTGTGTGTGGGACCCGTACCCCAGTGAGAGTCAGTGTGTGTGGGACCCGTACCCCAGCGAGAGTCAGTGTGTGTGGGACCCGTACCCCAGTGAGAGTCAGTGTGTGTGGGACCCGTACCCCAGTGAGAGTCAGTGTGTGTGGGACCCGTACCCCAGCGAGAGTCAGTGTGTGTGGGACCCGTACCCCAGTGAGAGTCAGTGTGTGTGGGACCCGTACCCCAGTGAGAGTCAGCGTGTGTGGAACCCGTACCCCAGCGAGAGTCAGTGTGTGTGGGACCCGTACCCCAGTGAGAGTCAGTGTGTGTGGGACCCGTACCCCAGTGAGAGTCAGTGTGTGTGGGACCCGTACCCCAGTGAGAGTCAGTGTGTGTGGGACCCGTACCCCAGTGAGAGTCAGTGTGTGTGGGACCCATACCCCAGTGAGAGTCAGTGTGTGTGGGACCCGTACCCCAGTGAGAGTCAGTGTGTGTGGGACCCGTACCCCAGTGAGAGTCAGTGTGTGGGGGACCCGTACCCCAGTGAGAGTCAGTGTGTGGGGGACCCGTACCCCAGTGAGAGTCAGTGTGTGTGGGACCCGTACCCCAGTTAGAGTCAGTGTGTGTGGAACCCGTACCCCAGTGAGAGTCAGTGTGTGTGGGACCCATACCCCAGTGAGAGTCAGTGTGTGTGGAAACCGTACCCCAGTGAGAGTCAGTGTGTGTGGGACCCGTACCCCAGTGAGAGTCAGTGTGTGTGGGACCCGTACCCCAGTGAGAGTCAGTGTGTGTGGGACCCGTACCCCAGTGAGAGTCAGTGTGTGTGGGACCCGTACCGCAGTGAGAGTCCGTGTGTGTGGGACCCGTACCCCAGTGAGAGTCAGTGTGTGTGGGACCCGTACCCCAGTGAGAGTCAGTGTGTGTGGGACCCCTACCCCAGTGAGAGTCCGTGTGTGTGGGACCCGTACCCCAGTGAGAGTCAGTGTGTGTGGGACCCGTACCACAGTGAGAGTCAGTGTGTGTGGGACCCGTACCCCAGTGAGAGTCAGTGTGTGTGGAATCCATACCCCAGTGAGAGTCAGTGTGTGTGGAACCCGTACCCCAGTGAGAGTCAGTGTGTGTGGAACCCGTACCCCAGTGAGAGTCAGTGTGTGTGGGACCCGTACCCCAGTGAGAGTCAGTGTGTGTGGGACCCGTACCCCAGTGAGAGTCCGTGTGTGTGGGACCTGTACCCCAGTGAGAGTCAGTGTGTGTGGGACCCGTACCCCAGTGAGAGTCAGTGTGTGTGGGACCCGTACCCCAGTGAGAGTCAGTGTGTGTGGAACCCGTACCCCAGTGAGAGTCAGTGTGTGTGGGACCCGTACCCAAGTGAGAGTCAGTGTGTGTGGGACCCGTACCCCAGTGAGAGTCAGTGTGTGTGGGACCCGTACCCCAGTGAGAGTCCGTGTGTGTGGGACCCGTACTCCAGTGAATGTCAGTGTGTGTGGGACCCCTACCCCAGTAAGAGTCTGTGTGTGTGGGACCCGTACCCCAGTGAGAGTCAGTGTGTGTGGGACCCGTACCCCAGTGAGAGTCAGTGTGTGTGGGACCCGTACCCCAGTGAGAGTCAGTGTGTGTGGGACCCGTACCCCAGTGAGAGTCAGTGTGTGTGTGACCCGTACCCCAGTGAGAGTCAGTGTGTGTGTGACCCGTACCCCAGTGAGAGTCAGTGTGTGTGGGACCCGTACCCCAGTGAGAGTCAGTGTGTGTGGGACCCGTACCCCAGTGAGAGTCAGTGTGTGTGTGACCCGTACCCCAGTGAGAGTCAGTGTGTGTGGGACCTGTACCCCAGTGAGAGTCAGTGTGTGTGGGACCCGTACCCCAGTGAGAGTCAGTGTGTGTGTGACCCGTACCCCAGTGAGAGTCAGTGTGTGTGGGACCCGTACCCCAGTGAGAGTCAGTGTGTGTGTGACCCGTACCCCAGTGAGAGTCAGTGTGTGTGTGACCCGTACCCCAGTGAGAGTCAGTGTGTGTGTGACCCGTACCCCAGTGAAAGTCAGTGTGTGTGGGACCCCTACCCAGTGAGAGTCAGTGTGTGTGGGACCCGTACCCCAGTGAGAGTCAGTGTGTGTGGGACCCGTACCCCAGTGAGAGTCAGTGTGTGTGTGACCCGTACCCCAGTGAGAGTCAGTGTGTGTGGGACCCGTACCCCAGTGAGAGTCAGTGTGTGTGGGACCCCTACCCCAGTGAGAGTCAGTGTGTGTGGGACCCGTACCCCAGTGAGAGTCAGTGTGTGTGGGACCCGTACCCCAGTGAGAGTCAGTGTGTGTGGAACCCGTACCCCAGTGAGAGTCAGTGTGTGTGGGACCCGTACCCCAGTGAGAGTCGGTGTGTGTGGGACCCCTACCAAAGTGAGAGTCAGTGCGTGTGGGACCTGTACCCCAGTGAGAGTCAGTGTGTGTGGGACCTGTACCCCAGTCAGAGTCAGTGTGTGTGGGACCCGTAACCCAGTGAGAGTCAGTGTGTGTGGGACCCGCACCCCAGTGAGAGTCAGTGTGTGTGGGACCTGTACCCCAGTAAGAGTCAGTGTGTGTGGGACCCGTAACCCAGTGAGAGTCAGTGTGTGTGGGACCCGCACCCCAGTGAGAGTCAGTGTGTGTGGGACCCGCACCCCAGTGAGAGTCAGTGTGTGTGGGACCCGTACCCCAGTGAGAGTCAGTGTGTGTGGGACCCGTACCCCAGTGAGAGTCAGTGTGTGTGGAACCCGTACCCCAGTGAGAGTCAGTGTGTGTGGGACCCGTACCCCAGTGAGAGTCAGTGTGTGGGGGACCCGTACCCCAGTGAGAGTCAGTTAGTGTGGGACCCCTACCACAGTGAGAGTCAGTGTGTGTGGGACCCGTACCCCAGTGAGAGTCAGTGTGTGTGGAACTGTACTCCAGTGAGAGTCAGTGTGTGTGGAACCCGTACCCCAGTGAGAGTCAGTGTGTGTGGGACCCGTACCCCAGTGAGAGTCAGTGTGTGGGACCCGTACCCCAGTGAGAGTCAGTGTGTGTGGGACCCGTACCCCAGTGAGAGTCAGTGTGTGTGGAACTGTACTCCAGTGAGAGTCAGTGTGTGTGGAACCCGTACCCCAGTGAGAGTCAGTGTGTGTGGGACCCGTACCCCAGTGAGAGTCAGTGTGTGGGACCCGTACCCCAGTGAGAGTCAGTGTGTGTGGGACCCGTACCCCAGTGAGAGTCAGTGTGTGTGGGACCCGTACCCCAGTGAGAGTCAGTGTGTGTGGGACCCGTACCCCAGTGAGAGTCAGTGTGTGTGGAACCCGGACCCCAGTGAGAGTCAGTGTGTGTGGGACCTGTACCCCAGTGAGAGTCAGTGTGTGTGGAACCCATACCCCAGTGAGAATCAGTGTGTGTGGAACCCGTACCCCAGTGAGGGTCAGTGTGTGTGGGACCTGTACCCCAGTGAGAGTCAGTGTGTGTGGGACCCGTACCCCAGTGAGAGTCAGTGTGTGTGGGGCCCGTACCCCAGTGAGAGTCAGTGTGTGTGGGACCCGTACCCCAGTGAGAGTCAGTGTGTGTGGAACCCATACCCCAGTGAGAGTCAGTGTGTGTGGAACTCGTACCCCAGTGAGAGTCAGTGTGTGTGGAACCTGTACCCCATGAGAGTCAGTGTCTGTGGAACCCGTACCCCAGTGAGAGTCAGTGTGTGTGGGGCCCGTACCCCAGTGAGAGTCAGTGTGTGTGGGGCTCGTACCCCAGTGAGAGTCAGTGTGTGTGGGACCCGTACCCCAGTGAGAGTCAGTGTGTGTGGAACCCATACCCCAGTGAGAGTCAGTGTGTGTGGGACCCGTACCCCAGTGAGAGTCAGTGTATGTGGAACTCGTACCCCAATGAGAGTCAGTGTGTGTGGAACCCATACCCCAGTGAGAGTCAGTGTGTGTGGAACCCGTACCCCAGTGAGAGTCAGTGTGTGTGGGACCCGTACCCCAGTGAGAGTCAGTGTGTGTGGGACTCGTACCCCAGTGAGAGTCAGTGTGTGTGGGACCCGTACCCCAGTGAGAGTCAGTGTGTGTGGGACCCGTACCCCAGTGAGAGTCAGTGTGTGTGGGACCCGTACCCCAGTCAGAGTCAGTGTGTGTGGGACCCGTACCCCAGTGAGAGTCAGTGTGTGTGGGAGCTGTACCCCAGTGAGAGTCAGTGTGTGTGGAACCCCTACCCCAGTGAGAGTCCGTGTGTGTGGAATCCGTACCCCAGTGAGAGTCAGTGCGTGTGGGATCCGTACTCCAGTGAGAGTCAGTGTGTGTGGAACCCGTACCCCAGTGAGACTGAGTGTTTGTGGGACCCGTACCCCAGTGAGAGTCAGTGTGTGTGGGACCCGTACCCCAGTGAGAGGGTGTGTGTGACCCGTACCCCAGTGAGAGTCAGTGTGTGTGGGACCCGTACCCCAGTGAGGGTCAGTGTGTGTGGGACCTGTACCCCAGTGAGAGTCAGTGTGTGTGGGACCGTACCCCAGTGAGAGTCAGTGTGTGTGGAACCCGTACCCCAGTGAGAGTCAGTGTGTGTGGGACCCCTACCCCAGTGAGAGTCCGTATGTGTGGGACCCGTACCCCAGTGAGAGTCCGTGTGTGTGGGACCCGTACCCCAGTGAGAGTCAGTGTGTGTGGGACCCGTACCCCAGTGAGAGTCAGTGTGTGTGGGACCCCTACCCCAGTGAGAGTCCGTGTGTGTGGGACCCGTACCCCAGTGAGAGTCAGTGTGTGTGGGACCCGTACCCCAGTGAGAGTCCGTGTGTGTGGGACCCGTACCCCAGTGAGAGTCAATGTGTGTGGGACATGTACCCCAGTGAGAGTCAGTGTGTGTGGAACCCGTATCCCAGTGAGAGTCAGTGTGTGTGGGACCCGTACCCCAGTGAGAGTCAGTGTGTGTGGAACCCGTACCCCAGTGAGAGTCAGTGTGTGTGGGACCCGTACCCCAGTGAGAGTCAGTGTGTGTGGGACCCGTACCCCAGTGAGAGTCAGTGTGTGTGGGACCCGTACCCCAGTGAGAGTCAGTGAGTGTGGGACCCCTACCACAGTGAGAGTCAGTGTGTGTGGAACCCGTGCCCCAGTGAGAGTCAGTGTGTGTGGGACCCGTACCCCAGTGTGAGTCAGTGTGTGTGGGACCCGTACCCCAGTGAGAGTCAGTGTGTGTGGGACCCGTACCCCAGTGAGAGTCAGTGAGTGTGGGACCCCTACCACAGTGAGAGTCAGTGTGTGTGGGACCCGTACCCCAGTGAGAGTCAGTGTGTGTGGGACCCGTACCCCAGTGAGAGTCAGTGTGTGTGGAACTGTACCCCTGTGAGAGTCAGTGTGTGTGGAACCCGTACCCCAGTGAGAGTCAGTGTGTGTGGGACCCGTACCCCAGTGAGAGTCAGTGTGTGGGACCCGTACCCCAGTGAGAGTCAGTGTGTGTGGGACCCGTACCCCAGTGAGAGTCAGTGTGTGTGGGACCCGTACCCCAGTGAGAGTCAGGGTGTGTGGGACCCGTACCCCAGTGAGAGTCAGTGTGTGTGGAACCCGGACCCCAGTGAGAGTCAGTGTGTGTGGGACCTGTACCCCAGTGAGAGTCAGTGTGTGTGGGACCTGTACCCCAGTGAGAGTCAGTGTGTGTGGGACCCGTACCCCAGTGAGAGTCAGTGTGTGTGGGACCCGTACCCCAGTGAGAGTCAGTGTGTGTGGGACCCGTACCCCAGTGAGAGTCAGTGTGTGTGGGACGCGTACCCCAGTGAGAGTCAGTGTATGTGGAACTCGTACTCCAGTGAGAGTCAGTGTGTGTGGAACCCATACCCCAGTGAGAGTCAGTGTGTGTGGGACCCGTACCCCAGTGAGAGTCAGTGTGTGTGGGACCGTATCCCAGTCAGAGTCAGTGTGTGTGGGACCCGTACCCCAGTGAGAGTCAGTGTGTGTGGAACCCGTACCCCAGTGAGAGTCAGTGTGTGTGGGGCCCGTACCCCAGTGAGAGTCAGTGTGTGTGGGACCCGTACCCCAGTGAGAGTCAGTGTGTGTGGGACCCATACCCCAGTGAGAGTCAGTGTGTGTGGGACCCGTACCCCAGTGAGAGTCAGTGTGTGTGGGACCCGTACCCCAGTGAGAGTCAGTGTGTGTGGGAGCTGTACCCCAGTGAGAGTAAGTGTGTGTGGAACCCCTACCCCAGTGAGAGTCCGTGTGTGTGAAATCCGTACCCCAGTGAGAGTCAGTGCGTGTGGGATCCGTACTCCAGTGAGAGTCAGTGTGTGTGGGACCCATACCCCAGTGAGAGTCAGTGTGTGTGGAACCCGTACCCCAGTGAGACTGAGTGTTTGTGGGACCCGTACCCCAGTGAGAGTCAGTGTGTGTGGGACCCGTACCCCAGTGAGAGTCAGTGTGTGTGGAACCCGTACCCAGTGAGAGTCAGTGTGTGTGGGACCCGTACCCCAGTGAGAGTCAGTATGTGTGGGACCCATACCCCAGTGAGAGTCAGTGTGTGTGGGACCCGTACCCCAGTGAGAGTCAGTGTGTGTGGGACCCGTACCCCAGTGAGAGTCAGTGTGTGTGGGACCCGTACCCCAGTGAGAGTCAGTATGTGTGGGACCCATACCCCAGTGAGAGTCAGTGTGTGTGGGACCCGTACCCCAGTGAGAGTCAGTGTGTGTGGGACCCGTACCCCAGTGAGAGTCAGTGTGTGTGGGACCCGTACCCCAGTGAGAGTCAGTGTGTGTGGGACCCGTACCCCAGTGAGAGTCAGTGTGTGTGGGACCCGTACCCCAGTGAGAGTCAGTGTGTGTGGGACCCGTACCCCAGTGAGAGTCAGTGTGTGTGGGACCCGTACCCCAGTGAGAGTCAGTGTGTGTGGGACCCGTACCCCAGTGAGAGTCAGTGTGTGTGGGACCCGTACCCCAGTGAGAGTCAGTGTGTGTGGGACCCGTACCCCAGTGAGAGTCAGTGTGTGTGGGACCCGTACCCCAGTGAGAGTCAGTGTGTGTGGGACCAGAGACTTTGTGGGTGTTTGTTGAGACATTGGGAATCTGGAGAAACTGTTTCTGTAGCTTTGATTATTCTTTATGTTGAGCTCAGAATTATTTGGATGTGGTTGAATTCTGTTTTTTTTACAGCTATTCTTCAGAAACATGTGGAAGATACAAAGACCTTATTTATTTTTACACTTTGTAATACAAACCGTGTCTTGTAGTCTGATTTAACACAATGCCTGAATCTCAAGGTGAATTGGAAAGTCATGTCTATGGCACCCTCAGTGAGGTAATCTTTCATCTCCGTGCCATATTGGTCCAACTTTTATAAACAGACATTTCATTAAAATCCATTGATTTGTACAAATCTTTGTGCGAGAGCCAGTTACTGTCCCGGAGGATGTCAATTACCCGCGGTTCTGTCTGCCTCACAACTCCAACCTTTGACTGAGGGGCACATTTCCATTTTGTTCTCTATCAAGGGGCTGAAGAGTACATTTCAGAAAGTTACATGAATTTCAAGAGTATGGAGAGGAGACACATCTGAGCAAAAATAAAGAAATATCAGTGATAAATGGATCATTTAACAAACAGTCATTGATAAAGATGACCATTGGAGTGAGAGAGTGTGCACGTGTAGGGTCACTGAGGCTCAGGGAGCTCCCTCACTGTGAGTGGGTGTGAATATCTGTTGGTGTGGGGAAATGAGGCCGAGCGAGCCAGACACACACACACACACTCACACTCTGAAATGAAAATCGCTTATTGTCATAAGTAGGCTTCAAATGAAGTTACTGTGAAAAGCCCCTAGTCGCCACATTCTGGCGTCTGTTCGGGGAGGCTGTTACGGGAATTGAACCGTGCTGCTGGCCGGCCTTGGTCTGCTTTCAAAGCCAGCGATTTAGCCCTGTGCTAAACAGCCCCCTCTGTGGGGAAATGAGCCCGAGTGAGAATTCTCAGAGTGGGAGTGAGTCACATACACACTCCCTCCCTCACACACTCTCTCCTAGACACACACACACACATCCTCACACACACACCCTCACACACACCCTCTCACACACCCTCTCACACACCCTCTCACACATATCCTCTCACACCCTTACACACACACACACACCCTCACTCACACACACACACCCTCACACACACATCCTCTCACACACCCTTACACACACACACACACACACACCCTCACACACACACACACACACCCTTACACACACACACACACCCTCACACACACACACACACACTTACACACACACACACACCTTCACACACACACACATCCTCACACACACATTCACACACACCCTCACACACACACCCTCACACACACATCCTCTCTCACACACACACACCCTCACACACACATACTCCCTCACACACACATCCTCTCACACACCCTTACACACACACACACACACACACCCTCACACACACACACACCCTTACACACACACACACACCTTCACACACACACACATCCTCACACACACATTCACACACACCCTCTCACACACACCCTAACACGCACACCCTCACACACACACCCTCACACACACGCACACACCCTCACACACACACACCCTCACACAAACAGAACCTCTCACACACCCACACACACCCTTACACACACACACACATCCTCTCACACACACCCTTACACACACACACACACATCCTCTCACACCCTTACACACACACACACACCCTTACACACACACACACCCTCACACGCACACCCTTACACACACACCCTCTCTCACACACACTTCCTCTCACACACATCCTCTCTCACACACACACCCTCACACACATCCTCTCACGCACACACACACCCTTCCACACACACACACCCTCACACACACATCCTCACACACACACCCTCACACACACCCTCACACACACACACCCTCACACACCCATACACACACCCTCACATACACACCCTCTCACACACACACACCCTCACACACACACACCCTCACACACACACCCTAACACGCACATCCTCACACACACACCCTCACACACACACACCCATACACACACCCTCACACACCCATACACACCCTCTCACACACACACACCCTCACACACACACACCCTCACACACACACCCTCACACACACACCCTCACACACACACACCCTCACACAAACACAATCTCTCACACACACACACACACCTTCACATACACACCCTCTCACCCTCACACACTCCCTCACCCTCACACACACACCCTCACACACACACTCCCTCACACACACACCCTCCTGCACACACGCGCGCTCACACATGTTAACTATTTATTCTTAACGATAGGAAAAGATAAATGTATGAAGTAATAATAGAACAATGATCTAACAATTTACCTAATCCCAAATCCCACCCTCCACCCAGACACACACGATGGGAATGGAGGGGAAAGGTTTAACCTGAGAAAGGGATTAGTATTTATGAGATCGGTCTTTGCTGCCAACATCGCCGTTTGTAGCCACAATCTCCTAATCAAGTATCCAATCTGAACCTGTAGGTTGTGGAAAGCTCTCTAAGTCTGCAGGCTGAGAGAGATACAACGCTGCCTCCTGTCTGCATCTCTCCACAGCCCAAAACAATACGTCACTCTTCACAAGATCCACCTTCCTACCGGAACTTTCTGCCTGGCCCCACCAATCACAGGCCCAATAGGAAATTGTACATTCTGATTGGCTGCTTGCCCAGTCTATCAAATCATCATCACCGGTTCTACCACAGAACCGAAAGAGGAGGTTTTGGCTTTGTCCGTCACGATAAGCGTTCCAACTCTGCCTAAAATCTGTAGTTTAAGCAGAAACCCCAGATGGTGCAGCAATGTTGTAGCAGCTTTTAACCAGAAGACAAGGAGGGGATAAGATTGAGAACAGGGGTCAGGGGTCAGGCAGAAAGGCTTTAACAACAGTATCTGAACATACCTCCCTACCCCCCCTAAGAAATTGAAACACCAGGATGTGGACGTTTTATTACGAGGTATGGAAGACACGAGGAAAGGTTGAGGGTGCTAGGCCTTTTCTCATTAGAACGGAGAAGGACGAGGGGCGACTTCATAGAATCATAGAAGTTTACAGCATGGAAACAGGCCCTTCGGCCCAACCAGTCCATGCCGCCCAGTTTTTACCATTAAGCTAGTCCCAGTTGCCCGCACTTGGCCCATAACCCTCTATACCCATCTTACCCATGTAACTATCTAAATGCTTTTTAAAAGACACAATTGTACCCGCCTCTACTACTACCTCTGGCAGCACATTCCAGACACTCACTACCCTCTGAGTGAAGAAATTGCCCCTCTGGGCCCTTCTGAATCTCTCCCCTCTCACCTTAAACCTATGCCCTCTAGTTTTAGACTCCCCTACCTTTGGGAAAAGATGTTGACTATCTACCTTATCTATGCCCCTCATTATTTTATAGACCTCTATAAGATCGCCCCGAAGCCTCCTACGCTCCAGGGAAAAAAGTCCCAGTCTATCCAGCCTCTCCTTGTAACTCAAACCATCAAGTCCCGGTAACATCCTAGTGAATCTTTTCTGCACTCTTTCTAGTTTAATAATATCCTTTCTATAATAGGGTGACCAGAACTGCACACAGTATTCCAAGTGTGGCCGTACCAATGTCTTGTACAACTTCAACAAGACGTCCCAACTCCTGTATTCAATGTTCTGACCAATGAAACCAAGCATGCCGAATGCCTTCTTCACCACCCTGTCCACCTGCGACTCCACCTTCAAGGAGCTATGAACCTGTACTCCTAGATCTCTTTGTTCTATAACTCTCCCCAACGCCATACCATTAACTGAGTAGGTCCTGGCCTGATTCGATCTGCCAAAATGCATCACCTCACATTTATCTAAATTAAACTCCATCTGCCATTCGTCGGCCCACTGGCCTAATTGATCAAGATCCCGTTGCAATCCTAGGTAACCTTCTTCACTATCCACTGTGCCACCAATCTTGGTGTTATCTGCAAACTTACTAACCATGCCTCCTAAATTCTCATCCAAATCATTAATATAAATCACAAATAACAGTGGACCCAGCACCGATCCCTGAGGCACACCACTGGTCACAGGCCTCCAGTTTGAAAAACAACCCTCTACAACCACCCTCTGTCTTCTGTCGTCCAGCCAATTTTGAATCCAATTGGCAACCTCACCCTGGATCCCGTGAGCTTTAACCTTCTGCAGCAACCTACCATGCGGTACCTTGTCAAAGGCTTTGCTAAAGTCTATGTAGACAACGTCTACTGCACTGCCCTCATCTACCTTCTTGGTCACCCCCTCAAAAAACTCAATCAAATTTGTGAGACATGATTTTCCACGCACAAAGCCATGCTGACTGCCCCGAATCAGTCCTTGCCTCTCTAAATGCTTGTAGATCCTGTCTCTCAGAATACCTTCTAGCAACTTACCTACTACAGACGTTAGGCTCACCGGTCTGTAGTTCCCAGGCTTTTCCCTGCTGCCCTTCTTAAACAAGGGCACAACATTCGCCACTCTCCAATCTTCAGGCACCTCACCTGTGGCTGCCGATGATTCAAATATCTCTGTTAGGGGACTTGATAGGGGTTTATAAGATGATCAGGGGAATAGATAGAGTAGACAGTCAGAGACTTTTTCCCCAGGTGGAACAAACCATTACAAGGGGACATAAATTTAAGGTGAATGGTGGAAGATATAGGGGGGATGTCAGAGGTAGGTTCTTTACCCAGAGAGTAGAGGGGCATGGAATGCACTGCCTGTGGAAGTAGTTGAGTCGGAAACATTAGGGACCTTCAAGCAGCTATTGGATAGGTACATGGATTACGGTAGAATGATATAGTGTAGATTAATTTGTTCTCAAGGGCAGCACGGTAGCATTGTGGATAGCACAATTGCTTCACAGCTCCAGGGTCCCAGGTTCAATTCCAGCTTGGGTCACTGTCTGTGCGGAGTCTGCACATCCTCCCCGTGTCTGCGTGGGTTTCCTCCGGGTGCTCCGGTTTCCTCCCACAGTCCAAAGATGTGCAGGTTAGGTGGATTGGCCATGATAAATTGCCCTTAGTGTCCAAAATTGCCCTTAGTGTTGGGTGGGGTCACTGGGTTATGGGGATAGGGTGGAGGTGTTGACCTTGGGTAGGGTGCTCTTTCCAAGAGCCGGTGCAGGCTCAATGGGTCGAATGGCCTCCTTCTACACTGTAAATTCTATGATAATCTATGATTAATCTAGGACAAAGGTTCGGCACAACATCGTGGGCCGAAGGGCCTGTTCTGTGCTGTATTTTCTATGTTCTATGTTCTCACACCCACACATACCTGCCTAAACTACACCCAGCACAATTCCCTGTCCAGTTTCAGCATCACAGCCAACTTACGTTGTCAGAAGGTATTCTGAGGGACAGGATCTACAGGCATTTAGACAGGCAAGGGCTAATTAGGGACCATCAGCATGGCTTTGTCAGGGGAAAGTCATGTCTCACCAATTTGAATGAGTTTTTTTGAAGGGGTAACCAAGAAGGTAGATGAGGGCAGTGCAGTAGACGTTGTCTACATGGACTTTAGCAAAGCCTTTGACAAGGTACCGCATGGTAGGTTGTTGCAAAAGGTTAAATCTCTCGGAATCCAGGACGAGGTAGTCAATTGGATACAAAATTGGCTCAGCGACCGAAGACAGAGGGTGGTTGTAGAGGGTTGTTTTTCAAACTGGAGGCCTGTGACCAGTGGTGTGCCTCAGGGATCGGTGCTGGGTCCACTGTTATTTGTGATTTATATTAATGATTTGGATGAGAATTTAGGAGGCATGGTTAGTAAGTTTGCAGATGACACCAAGATTGGTGGCACAGTGGATAGTGAAGAAGATTATCTAGGATTGCAACGGGATCTTGATCAATTCGGCCAGTGGGCCGACGAATGGCAGATGGAGTTTAATTTAGATAAATGTGAGGTGATGCATTTTGGTAGATCGAATTGGGGCAGGACCTACTCAGTTAATGGTAGGGAGTTGGGGAGAGTTACAGAACAAAGAGATCTAGGGGTACAGGTTCATAGCTCCTTGAAGGTGGAGTCGCAGGTGGACAGGGTGGTGAAGAAGGCATTCAGCATGTTAGGTTTCATTGGTCAGAAAAGACTGACAAGGATGCCACCAGGACTTGATGGTCTGAGTTAAAAAGAGAGGCTGGATAGGCTGGGATTTTTTTCCCTGGAGCGAAGGGGTGAACTTTTAGAGGTCTATAAAATAATGAGTCTCAATAAGATCCCCCCTCATCCTTCTAAACTCCAACGAGTACAGACACAGTCCTCAACCATTCCTCATATGACAAGTTCTTCATTCCAGGGATCATTCTTGTGAACCTCCACTGGACCCTTTCCAAGGCCAGCACATCCTTCCTTAGATACGGGGCCCAAAACTGCTCACAATACTCCAAATGGGGTCTGACCAGAGCCTTATACAGCCTCAGAAGTACATCCCTGGTCTTGTATTCTAGCCCTCTCGACATGAAAACTAACACTGAATTTGGCTTGTAGCACAGTACGAAGTCTTACAACACCAGGTTAAAGTCCAACAGGTTTATTTGGAATCACTAGCTTTCAGAGCACTGCTCCTTCATCACTCACCTGATGAAGTGATCACTCACCTCTTCATTCACCTGAGGAAGGAGCTGTGTTTCTAAAGCTGTTGATTCCAAATAAACCTGTTGGGCTTTAACCTGGTGTTGTAAGACTTCTTGCTGTGCCCACCCCAGTCCAACGCCGGCATCTCCACATCTTTGCCTTGTAGTGAGAACGGAATCATTGGCAATCTAGTTTTCTGCGGCTCCTTGGGGATGAGTGACCAAAAGATGATTGAATTTTTCATCAAGGTGGAGAGTCAAGTAGTTGATTCTGAGACGAGGGTCCTGAATCTTAATAAAGGAAATTACGATGATGGGAGGCGTGAGCTGGTTTTGGTAGATTGGGGAATGTTACTTAAAGAGATGACAGTGGACAGTCAATGACAAACATTCAAGGAATGCATGGGGCAACTGCAACAATTGTCTGGCACAAAAGTAAAACGGGAAAGATGGTCAATCCATGGGTCACAAGAGAAATTAGGGATAGTATTCCATCCCAGGAAGAAGCAGGCAAATGGGCCATGAAAGACTACAGGTCTGAGGATTGGGAACTGATTAGAATTCAGCAAAGAAGGACCAAGGGATTGATTAAGAAAGGGAAAATAGAGTACGAGAGTGAGCTTGCAGGGAACATAAAAACTGACTGTAAAAGTTTCCATAGGTACGTGAAGAGAAAACAAAGAACAAACAAAGAACAAAGAAATGTACAGCACAGGAACAGGCCCTTCGGCCCTCCAAGCCCGTGCCGACCATACTGCCCGACTAAACTACAATCTTCTACACTTCCTGGGTCCGTATCCTTCTATTCCCATCCTATTCATATATTTGTCAAGATGCCCCTTAAATGTCCCTATCGTCCCTGCTTCCACTACCTCCTCCGGTAGTGAGTTCCAGGCACCCACTACCCTCTGCGTAAAAAACTTGCCTCGTACATCTACTCTAAACCTTGCCCCTCTCACCTTAAACCTATGCCCCCCTGTAATTGACCCCTCTACCCTGGGGAAAAGCCTCTGACTATCCACTCTGTCTATGCCCCTCATAATTTTGTATACCTCTATCAGGTCTCCCCTCAACCTCCTTCGTTCCAGTGAGAACAAACCAAGTTTATTCAATCGCTCCTCATAGCTTATGCCCTCCATACCAGGCAACATTCTGGTAAATCTCTTCTGCACCCTCTCTAAAGCCTCCACATCCTTCTGGTAGTGTGGCGACCAGAATTGAACACTATACTCCAAGTGTGGCCTAACTAAGGTTCTATACAGCTGCAACATGACTTGCCAATTCTTATACTCAATGCCCCGGCCAATGAAGGCAAGCATGCCGTATGCCTTCTTGACTACCTTCTCCACCTGTGTTGCCCCTTTCAATGACCTGTGGACCTGTACTCCTAGATCTCTTTGACTTTCAATACTCTTGAGGGTTCTACCATTCACTGTATATTCCCTACCTGCATTAGCCCTTCCAAAATGCATTACCTCACATTTGTCCGGATTAAACTCCATCTGCCATCTCTCCGCCCAAGTCTCCAGACAATCTAAATCCTGCTGTATCCTCAGACAGTCCTCATCGCTATCCGCAATTCCACCAACCTTTGTGTCGTCTGCAAACTTACTAATCAGACCAGTTACATTTTCCTCCAAATCATTTATATATACTACAAAGAGCAAAGGTCCCAGCACTGATCCCTGTGGAACACCACTGGTCACAGCCCTCCAATTAGAAAAGCATCCCTCCATTGCTACCCTCTGCCTTCTATGGCCTAGCCAGTTCTGTATCCACCTTGCCAGTTCACCCCTGATCCCGTGTGACTTCACCTTTTGTACTAGTATACCATGAGGGACCTTGTCAAAGGCCTTACTGAAGTCCATATAGACAACATCTACTGCCCTACCTGCATCAATCATCTTAGTGACCTCCTCGAAAAACTCTATCAAGTTAGTGAGACACGACCTCCCCTTCACAAAACCGTGCTGCCTCTCACTAATACGTCCATTTGCTTCCAAATGGGAGTAGATCCTGTCTCGAAGAATTCTCTCCAGTAATTTCCCTACCACTGAAGTAAGGCTCACCGGCCTGTAGTTCCCGGGATTATCCTTGCTACCCTTCTTAAACAGAGAAACAACATTGGCTATTCTCCAGTCCTCCGGGACATCCCCTGAAGACAGCGAGGATCCAAAGATTTCTGTCAAGGCCTCAGCAATTTCCTCTCCAGCCTCCTTCAGTATTCTGGGGTAGATCCCATCAGGCCCTGGGGACTTATCTACCTTAATATTTTTTAAGACACCCTACACCTCCTCTTTTTGGATGACAATGTGACCCAGGCTATCTACACCCCCTTCTCCAGACTCAACATCTACCAATTCCTTCTCTTTGGTGAATACTGATGCAAAGTATTCATTTAGTACCTCGCCCATTTCCTCTGGCTCCACACATAGATTCCCTTGCCTATCCTTCAGTGGGCCAACCCTTTCCCTGGCTACCCTCTTGCTTTTTATGTACGTGTAAAAAGCCTTGGGATTTTCCTTAACCCTATTTGCCAATGACTTTTCGTGACCCCTTCTAGCCCTCCTGACTCCTTGCTTAAGTTCCTTCCTACTTTCCTTATATACCACACAGGCTTCGTCTGTTCCCAGCCTTTTAGCCCTGACAAATGCCTCCTTTTTCTTTTTGACGAGGCCTACAATATCACTCGTCATCCAAGGTTCCCGAAAATTGCCGTATTTATCTTTCTTCCTCACAGGAACATGCCTGTCCTGTATTCCTTTCAACTGACACTTGAAAGCCTCCCACATGTCAGATGTTGATTTGCCCTCAAACATCCGCCCCCAATCTATGTTCTTCAGTTCCCGCCTAATATTGTCATAATTAGCCTTCCCCCAATTTAGCACATTCATCCTCGGACCACTCTTATCCTTGTCCACCAGTACTTTAAAACTTACTGAATTGTGGTCACTGTTACCGAAATGCTCCCCTACTGAAACATCTACCACCTGGCCGGGCTCATTCCCCAATACCAGGTCCAGTACTGCCCCTTCCCTAGTTGGACTGTTTACATATTGTTTTAAGAAGACCTCCTGGATGCTCCTTACAAACTCCGCCCCGTCTAAGCCCCTGGCACTAAGTGAGTCCCAGTCAATATTGGGGAAGTTGAAGTCTCCCATCACCACAACCCTGTTGTTTATACTCTTTTCCAAAATCTGTCTACCTATCTGCTCCTCTATCTCCCGCTGGCTGTTGGGAGGCCTGTAGTATACCCCCAACATTGTGACTGCACCCTTCTTATTCCTGATCTCTACCCATATAGCCTCACTGCCCTCTGAGGTGTCCTCTCGCAGTATAGCTGTGATATTCTCCCGAACAAGTAGCGCAACTCCGCCTCCCCTTTTACATCCCCCTCTATCCCGCCTGAAACATCTAAATCCTGGAACGTTTAGCTGCCAATCCTGCCCTTCCCTCAACCAGGTCTCTGTAATGGCAATAATATCATAGTTCCAAGTAGTAATCCAAGCTCTAAATTCATCTGCCTTACCCGTAATGCTCCTTGCATTAAAACATATGCACTTCAGGCCACTAGACCCGCTGTGTTCAGCAACTTCTCCCCGTCTGCTCTGCCTCAGAGCCACACTGTCCCTATTCCCTAGTTCTCCCTCAATGCTCTCACCTTCTGACCTATTGCTCCCGTACCCACCCCCCTGCCATACTAGTTTAAACCCTCCCGTGTGACACTAGCAAACCTCGCGGCCAGGATATTTATGCCTTTCCGGTTTAGATGCAACCCGTCCATCTTATACAGGTCACACCTGCCCCGGAAGAGCTCCCAGTGGTCCAGAAAACGGAAACCCTCCCTCCTACACCAGCTGTTTCGCCACGTGTTTGTCTGCTCTATCTTCCTATTTCTAGCCTCACTGGCACGTGGCACAGGGAGTAATCCCGAGATTACAACCCTCGAGGTCCTGTCTTTTAACTTTCTGCCTAGCTCCCTGAACTCCTGCTGCAGGACCTCATGCCCCTTCCTGCCTATGTCGTTAGTACCAATATGTACAACGACCTCTGCCTGTTTGCCCTCCCCCTTCATGATTCCCTCTACCCGTTCGGAGACATCCTGGACCCTGGCACCAGGGAGGCAACATACCATCCTGGAGTCTCTTTCACGTCCACAGAAGCGCCTATCTGTGCCCCTGACTATAGAGTCCCCTATTACTATTACTCTTCTGCGCTTTGACCCTCCCTTCTGAACATCAGAGCCAGCCGTGGTGCCACTGCTCTGGCTGCTGCTGTTTTCCCCTGATAGGCTATCCCCCCCGACAGTATCCAAAGGGGTATATCTGTTCGAGAGGGGGACAACCACAGGGGATTCCTGCACTGACTGCCTGCCCTTTCTGGTGGTCACCCATTTCTCTGCCTGCACCTTGGGTGTGACCACATTTACATAACTGCGATCTATGACGCTTTCCGCCACCTGCATGCTCCTAAGTGCATCCAATTGCTGCTCCAACCGAACCATGCGGTCTGTGAGGAGCTGCAGTTGGGTGCACTTTCTGCAGATGAAGCCATCCGGGACGCTGGAAGCCTCCCGGACCTGCCACATCTCACAGTCAGAGCACAGCACCCCTCTAACTGACATTGCGTCAATTAATTAAAATTAAAATTTGTCTTTTTTTTTTTTAAATACTTTTTTTTTTAAATTGCAAAGTTACTGTCAACTATCTGTTTCCTAGCACTAGATTTCTAATAGAAATGCGATAGCTAACTATAATACTCTCCGATCTCTGGCTTAGATATCCTCTAAATTATAATTAAGTTATTATGTTTAATTAGTTCCCAAATACTCAAATTTTTTTTATTTTTTTTAATTTAGGTTAGAATCCCAACCAGCCACTCAGGTCACAGCTTTTCGATTGGTGAAGACAAATGTAGGTCCCTTACAGTCAGAAACAGGGGAATGTCTAATAGGGACAAAGAAATGGCTGAGCAACTAAACACCGACTTTGGTTCTGTCTTCACAAATGAGCACCACAAATCAGATACCAGAAATGTTGGGGAACGCAGGGTTTAGTGAGAGGGAGGAACTGAAGGTGATCAATATCAGAAATAGTGTTGGGAAAATTGATAGGATTGAAGGCTGATAATTCCCCAGTGCCTGAGAATTCTGTACCTGAGCTGCTGGGGGAAACATCTAGCTTATTAAAGCCTTCAGTTGGGCTACAACCTCGCTTTAGTGGTCATTGATCATGCATCAAGTTAATAAGCTAGTTTTTAAAAAAGGATGGAGCTCCGAATCAAGCCGGAGTGTCTGCAACTCAGCCCCCACGCGGAGAACTCAGCGGCAACCTTCAAGCACTGGCTGGCGTGTTTTAAAGGGTATCTCGGGACGGACGAAAACACACCCACGGGAGAGCAGAAACTGCACGTCCTGCACTCAAGGGATTTACACCCTCATCGAGGAAGCGGAAGACTTTGATGCAGCAATAGAGCTGCTAAAATGACATTATATTCGCCCGGTAAACCGGGTCTACGCCCGGCACCTGCTTGCAACAAGGCGACAAACCCCTGGGGAATTGCTGGAGGAATTCTACTGTGCGCTCCTGGTGTTGGGGCGAAACTGCAGCTGCCCGCAAGTTTCGGCGAGCGAACACACTTAACTCTTGGTCCGGGACGCTTTCGTGGCAGGTATGCTATCCTCACAAATCCGCCAGCGATTGCTAGAAAAAGGCACTCTAGGTCTCAAGGAGGCACGGGCCCTTGCCGGCTCCCTGGATGTGGCCTCCAGAAACACCCGCACTTACGTTCTCGACCGCGCGGCATGTCCCTGGGCAGCGTGGAACCCCTCCGCAGCCGACCCCGAGACATCCCCCATCCCCCCACAAGCCTGCGCTGCAAGGCGGCCTGGTAACCCCGGGGGGCCCCACTGCTACTTTTGTGGGCAGGCCAAGCACCCCCGGCAGCGCTGCCCCGCCCGCGCATCCACCTGCAAGGGATGTGGCAAAAAGGGCCATTTCGTGGGGGTATGCCAGGCCCGTGTGGTTGCCGCGGTCTCCGGCGGCGAATGCGGACCGCCACCACAAACCTCTCCATGGTTCCCGAGCAGCCAGTGGTCGCCGTCATCTTCATATTCCAGGGCCACGTGCGGCCCCTGGGCGCCGCCGTCTTGTCCTGCGGACGCCACGTTCGATGGATGGGCGCCGCCATTTTGTGCTCCCCCAGCCATGTGCGACCAATGGGAGCCGCCATCTTGGATGGACCCCCAGGGCCCCAGCTCGGCTGACCACACACTGCCCAAAGAGAACACTCAACTTCTGCGATTAGCCTCGGTGACCCTGGACCAGTCCCGGCCTCGAACACTCTCAACTGCTACGACTGTATTCATCAACGGGCACAAGACGTCCTGCTTAATCGACTCTGGAAGCACGGCGAGCTTCATACACCCCAACACGGTAAGGCGCTGATTTCTCCTCGTCCACCCCGTTAATCAAAAAACCTCCCTGGCCTCTGGTTCCCACTCAGTGGAGATAAAGGAGTTTTGTGTAGCAAACCTCACAGTCCAGGGAAGGGAGTTCAAAAATTTCCGTCTCTACGCCCTTCCCCACCTCTGCGCGGCCACACTCCTAGGTTTAGATTTCCAGTGTAACCTCCAAAGTCTAACTTTCAAATTCGGTGGCCCTAGACACCCCCTTACTGTCTGCGGCCTCGCGACCCTCAAGGTCGATCCGTCTTCCTTGTTTGCGAACCTCACCCCGGATTGCAAACCCGTCGCCACCAGGAGCAGACGCTACAGTGCCCAGGATCGGATCTTTATTAGGTCAGAGGTCCAAAGGCTACTGAGGGAAGGAGTCATTGAAGCCAGTAACAGCCCCTGGAGAGCTCAAGTAGTGTTGGTAAAGACAGGGGAGAAGCATAGGATGGTCATCGACTACAGTCAGACCATCAACAGGTTTACGCAGCTGGACGCGTACCCTCTCCCCCGCATATCCGACCTGGTAAACAGGATCGCGCATTACAAGGTCTTCTCCATGGTGGATCTTAAGTCCGCCTACCACTAGCTCCCCATCCGCACTAGTGACTGCAAATACACTGCCTTCGAGGCAGACAGGCGGCTCCATCACTTCTTCAGGGTTCCCTTCGGTGTCACCAACGGGGTCTCGGTCTTCCAGCGCGAGATGGACCGAATGGTTGACCGGTACGGTTTACGGGCCAAATTCCCGTACCTCGATAACGTCACCATCTGCGGCCACGACCAGCAAGACCACGACACCAACCTCCGAAAATTCCTCCAGACCGCAAAGATCCTTAACCTTACATACAACAAGGATAAATGTGTGTTTAGCACCGACCACCGAGCCATCCTGGGATACGTAGTGCGAAATGGAGTTATAGGCCCCGACCCTGAACGCCCCCTTATGGAGTTCCCCCTCCCTCACTGCTCCAAGGCCCTTAAACGCTGCCTCGGCTTTTTCTCTTACTATGCCCAGTGGGTCCCCAGCTACGCGGACAAGGCCCGTCCCCTGATCCAATCCACTGTTTTTCCCGTCGATAGAGGCCCGCCAGGCCTTCAGCCGCATCAAAGCAGACATTGCAAAGGCCACGATGCGCGCCATCGACGAGTCCCTCCCCTTTCAGGTCGAGAGCGATGCGTCCGACGTAGCTCTGGCGGCCACCCTCAACCAAGCGGGCAGGCCCGTGGGTTTCTTCTCCCGTACCCTCCATGCTTCCGAAATCCGCCACTCCTCGGTCGAAAACGAGGCCCAGGCCATAGTGGAAGCTGTGAGACATTGGAGGCATTACCTGGCCGGCAGGAGATTCACTCTCCTCACTGACCAACGGGCGGTTGCCTTCATGTTCGATAATGCACAGCGGGGCAAGATAAAAACGATAAGATCTTGCGGTGGAGGATCGAACTCTCCACCTACAACTATGAGATCTTGTACCGTCCGGGGAAGCTGAACGAGCCTCCTGATGCCCTGTCCCACGGCACTTGTGCCACCACACAAGTGGGCCGCCTCCGGGCCCTCCACGAGGACCTCTGCCACCTGGGGGTCGCTCGATTTTTCCATTTTATCAAGACCCGCAACCTGCCCTACTCCATCGAGGAGGTCAGGACAGCCACCAGGGACTGCCAAATCTGCGCGGAATGCAAACCGCACTTCTACCGGCCAGAGAGAGCGCACCTGATAAAGGCTTCCCGTCCCTTTGAACGCCTCAGTATGGATTTCAAAGGGCCCCTCCCCTCCACCGACCGCAACACGTATTTCCTGAACGTGATTGACGAGTACTCCCGGTTCCCATTCGCCATCCCCTGCCCAGACATGACTGCAACCACCGTCATCAAGGCCCTCCAGGGTATCTTTACACTGTTCGGTTTCCCCGTGTACATACACAGTGATAGGGTGTCCTCCTTCATGAGCAACGAACTGCGTCAATTCCTGCTCAGCAAGGGCATCGCCTCGAGCAGGACGACCAGTTACAACCCCCGGGGCAACGGACAGGTAGAGAGGGAGAACGGAACGGTCTGGAAGACCGTACTACTGGCCCTACGGTCCAGGGATCTCCCAGTCTTCCGCTGGCAGGAAGTCTTCCCGGATGCCCTCCACTCCATCCGGTCACTGCTTTGTACGACCACCAACCAGACGCCTCACAAACGTCTCCTTGTCTTTCCCAGGAAGTCCTCCTCGGGGACCTCGCTCCTGACCTGGCTGGCAGCACCCGGACCCATCCTGCTCCGAAAACACGTGCGGGCGCACAATTCGGACCCGTTGGTCGAGAAGGTCCATCTTCTCCACGCTAACCCCCAGTATGCCTACGTGGCGTACCCCGACGGCCGACAGGATACGGTCTCCCTACGAGACCTGGCGCCCGCCAGAGCCCCACGCACACCCCAGCCACCAGTCCCACCCTCCCTCCCACCAGTGCACCTTACAGGAGGATCGGTCCTTCCGCCGGTCCCGTCTAGGCCCCCCCACCCACCGATGCACCCCGCAGACGCTCCCTTCCCAGGTCAACCGTTTTCCCCACCAGCGCCGTCTAGGGGTGCCGAAGCTGCCATGGAGATTGATGCCACGCTCCCGGAGTCACAGATGCCCGAGTCTCCACCGGAGTCGCCACCGAAGCTCCGACGATCACAGAGGACAACCAGGGCCCCCGATCGACTGATTGCTTCATTTTAAACTGTAAACTGTCAATTTAAATCATCAATTGTAAATAGTTATTAGAATTGTAAATAGCTGTACGGAGGTATTACGGTACCTCCATAACTAATTCTATCACGTTGCCATGTTTGTAGTATCCGGCACCCATCCCCGCATGTCTCTTTTTTAACAGGGGGTGAATGTGGTAGTCGAGGTATTACGGTACCTGGTATGCTGGAACAGCATTGGTAGAAATTGTATGCTTCCTATTGGTCAAGCTGTATGGTGGCTCTGCCCTGCTAGGTGGGGTATAAGAGCCCGTGCCGCCCCAGCAGCCTTCATTCTGTGCCTGAGCTGCTGGGAGAAACAACTAGCTTATTAAAGCCTTCAGTTGGACTTCAAGCTCGATTTAGTGGCCATTTATCGTGCATCAGGGAGGTTGAGAGAAAGCAGGGAATTATAGATGTGGTGAACCACTGTATTAGGGGATGTAAGGTAGGACCTGCACTACAGGTTCGCCGGTAGCTCCTGCCGGCTGGCTCCGCCCACGGAGAACTGTATAAATATGCATGACCTCCAGTGCCCTGCCATTTCGCCAGCTGCAGCAGGAGGCCTCGCATCCGTAGAATTTAGTACCTTCCGCCTCTATGTCCTTCCGAATCTCTGCGCTGCACTCCTGTTGGGCCTGGACTTCCAGTACAGCCTCCATCAGGTCCGAGGTCCAGCGGCTGCTTAAGGAGGGTATTATCGAGGCCAGCAACAGCCCCTGGAGAGCCCAAGTGGTAGTGGTTAAAACTGGGGAGAAACACAGGATGGTCGTGGACTACAGCCAGACCATCAATCGGTACACGCAGCTCGACGCGTACCCCCTCCCACGCATATCTGATACGGTCAATCAGATTGCGCAGTACCGGGTCTTCTCAACAATTGACCTGAAATCTGCCTACCACCAGCTCCCCATCCGGAAGTCGGACCGGCCATACACGGCCTTCGAGGCGGACGGTCGCTTCTACCACTTCCTTAGGGTCCCTTTCGGTGTCACAAATGGGGTCTCGGTCTTCCTAAGAGAGATGGACCGAATTGTCGACCAGTACGGTTTGTGGGCCACCTTTCCGTACTTAGATAATGTCACCATCTGCGGCCATGACCAGCAGGACCACGATGCCAACCTCGATAAATTCCTCCGCACTGCCACCCTTCTCAACCTGACCTACAACAAAGAGAAGTGTGTGTTCAGCACGACCCGGTTAGCCATTCTCGGCTATATAGACCAAAACGGACTTCTCGGGCCCGGCCCCGACCGCATGCGCCCCCTCATGGAACTTCCCCTCCCCCACTGTCTCAAGGCCCTCAAACGCTGCCTGGGGTTATTTTTCTACTCCGCCCAGTGGGTCCCAAACTATGCGGACAAGGCCCGCCCACTCATTCAGTCCACCCAATTCCCCCTCGCGGCCGAGGCACAACATGCTTTCGCCCACATCAGACCAGACATCGCCAAGGCCGGGATGCGCGCAGTGGACGAGTCACTGCCTTTCCAAGTAGAAATCGACGCTTCAGACGTCGCCCTTGCCGCCACCCAAAACCAGGCAGGCAGGCCCGTGGCATTCTTTTCCCGCACCCTTCATGCCTCGGAAATTCGACACTCATCCGTCGAAAAGGACGCCCAAGCTATCGTTGAAGCTGTGCGACATTGGAGGCATTACCTGGCCGGTAAGAGATTCACTCTCCTTACGGACCAACGGTCAGTAGCCTTCATGTTCAATAACACACAGCGGGGCAAGATCAAAAATGATAAAATCTTGCAGTGGAGAATCGAGCTCTCCACCTATAATTACGAGATCTTGTATCGCCCCGGTAAACTCAACGAGCCCCCAGACGCCCTCTCCCAAGGTACATGTGCCAGCACACAAGTGGACCAACTCTGGGCCCTACACGACAGCCTTTGTCACCCGGGGGTCACTCGATTGTACCATCTGGTCAAAGCTCGCAATCTGCCCTACTCCGTCGAGGAAGTAAGGACAGTCACCAGGGACTGCCAGGTCTGTGCGGAGTGCAAGCCACACTTCTACCGGCCAGACCGTGCGTGCCTAGTGAAGGCTTCCCGCCCCTTTGAACGCCTCAGCGTGGATTTCAAAGGGCCCCTCCCCTCCACCGACCGTAACACGTACATTCTCAGTATGGTCGATGAGTACTCCAGATTCCCCTTTGCCATCCCATGCCCCGATATGTCGTCTGCCACCGTCATCAAGGCCCTCAGCACCATCTTCACTCTGTTCCGTTTCCCCGCCTACATCCACAGTGACAGGGGATCCTCATTCATGAG
The DNA here is from genome assembly GCF_047496885.1 of Scyliorhinus torazame. Classification (NCBI taxonomy): domain Eukaryota; kingdom Metazoa; phylum Chordata; class Chondrichthyes; order Carcharhiniformes; family Scyliorhinidae; genus Scyliorhinus; species Scyliorhinus torazame. The sequence goes on from NC_092721.1 coordinate 214,813,167, forward strand.
CGATGAGCTGCGTCAGTTCCTGCTCAGCAGGGGTATAGCCTCCAGCAGGACGACCAGCTACAACCCCCGGGGAAACGGGCAAGTAGAACGGGAGAATGGGACGGTTTGGAGGGCCGTCCAGCTGGCCCTACGGTCCAGGAACCTCCCAGCCTCTCGCTGGCAGGAGGTCCTCCCCGACGCTCTACACTCCATCCGGTCACTATTGTGCACCGCCACTAATAACACACCCCATGAATGTGTTTTTACCTTCCCCAGGAAGTCCACATCCGGGGTGTCGCTCCCGACTTGGCTCGCTGCTCCAGGACCGGTCCTTCTCCGTAGGCATGTCCGACTCCACAAGGCGGACCCCTTGGTGGACAGTATTCACCTGCTCCACGCCAACCCTCAATATGCCTACGTTGAGTTCCCCGGCGGCCGCCAAGATACTGTCTCACTCAGGGACCTGGCACCGTCAGGTTCCACCCCAACACACACCAGACCACCCCACCCCCCTTTTCCGTACAAGAGGATGAAGAGGACTTTGGCATGCTCCCGGAGTTCCCCGATGACTGTCCAGCATCAGCACCGCCACCACCGCCATTGGTGCCACCTCCACCACCGCCAGCACCGACTTCGCCGCCACCGTTACGCCGCTCCCAACGAAGCACCAAAGCACCGGACCGGCTGAACCTTTGACGGACTCCGGACCGTCAACATGGACTTTTCTTTCCCTACCATTGTACATAATTGCACTAATTGTATATAGTTTCACGTCACCCCCGCCGGACTCATTTTTAACAGGGGGTGAATGTGGTGAACCACTGTAAAAGGAGATGTAAGGTAGGACCTGCACTACAGGTTCGCCGGTAGCTGCTGCCGGCTGGCTCCGCCCACGGAGAACTGTATAAATATTCATGACCCCCAGTGCCCTGCCATTTCACCAGCTGCAGCAGGAGGCCACGCATCTGACTGTAATAAAGCCACAGTTGTACCCAACTTTAGTCTTTGTGCAATTGATCGTGCATCAATAGATCAGTCAGCCTGACGTCAGTAGTGGGGAAAATTCTAGAATCCATTATCAAAGATTTTATAGCAGAGCACTGAGAAAACAGTGGCAGGATCGGACAGAGTCAGCATGGATTGATGAAGGGGAAATCATACTCGACAAATCTGGAATTCTTCGAGGATGTAACGAGTAGAGTTGATGAAGAGGAGCCAGTGGATGTGGTGTATTTGGACATTCAGAAGGCTTTTGACAAAAGACCCACAGAAAAGATTAGTGTGCAAAATTAAAGCGGATGGGATTGGGGGCAGTGTATTGAGATGGACAGAAAACTGGTTGGCAGACAGGAAACAAAGAGTCAGAATTAACGGATCTTTTTCAAATTGGCAGCAGTGACCAGTGGGATACCGTAGGGATCGGTGCTGGGACCCCAGCTATTCACAATATATATTATTGACTTGGATGAGGAAATAAAATGCAATGTGACTGGGACTCATTTAGTGCTGGGGACTTGGATGGGGCAGAGTTTGTAAGGAGCATCCAGGAGGGCTTCTTGAAACAATATGTAGACAGTCCAACTGGGGAAGGGGCCGTACTGGACCTGGTATTGGGGAATGAGCCCAGCCAGGTGGTCGGAAGTTTCAACAGGGGAGCATTTTGTGAACAGTGACCATAATTCAGTAACTTTTAAGGCACTGTTGGACAAGGATAAGAGTGGTCCTCGGGTGAAGATGCTAAACTGGGGAAAGCCTAATGATAACAATATTAGGCAGGAACTGAAGAACCTAGATTGGGGGCGGATGTTTGAGGATAAATCAACATCTGGCATGCGGGAGGCTTTTGAATGTCAGTTGAAAGGAATTCAGGACCGGCATGTTCCTGTGAGGAAGAAGGATAAATACGGCAAGTTTCAGGAACCTTGGATGACGAGTGATATTGTGAACCTAGTCCAAAAAGAAAAAGGAGGCATTTGTCAGGGCTAAAAGGCTGGGAACAGACGAAGCCTGTGTGGAATATAAGGAAAGTAGGAAGGAATTTAAGCAAGGAGTCAGGAGGGCTAGAAGGGGTCACGAAAAGTCATTGGCAAATAGGGTTAAGGAAAATCCCAAGGCTTTTTACACGTACATAAAAAGCAAGAGGGTAGCCAGGGAAAGGGTTGGCCCACTGAAGGATAGGCAAGGGAATCTATGTGTGGAGCCAGAGGAAATGGGCGAGGTACTAGGGGGGCGATTCTCCGAGCCCTGCGCCGGGCCTGAGAATCGCCGGAACCGCGCCACGACGCCGGCGCGCGATTCTCCGAGGTGCGGAGAGTCGGTGCCATTTGTGCCGGCGCGTTTGACCGGGCCGGCGATTCTCCGGCCCGGATGGGCCGAGCGGATACGACAGAGTCCCGCTGGCGCCGTTCACCCCTGGTCGCTGCCGGCGGGAACTCTGCGCGAACGGGGCCCGCGATCGGGGCCCACCGATCGGCGGGCCGGCCTCTCCCCCCCGGGCTTGCTTTCCTGCCCGGCCGGCCTCTGAACACCGATGCCATGTTGAGTCGGGGCCGGCGCGCTGAAGAAGTCCCCCGCGCATGCGCAGGTTGGCATGGCGCCCATTTGGCGCCGGTGAGGGAGGCTGGAGTGGCGTGAACCCCTCCAGCGCTGTGTTGGCCCCCTGTGGGGGACAGAACCGGTCGTTTCCGTGCCCGTTTTGCGCCAGCGTGAAACGCGACGGCGTTCACAACGGCGCGAACACTTGCGCTCCATTTTGGAGAATCGCCCCGTCAATGAATACTTTGCATCAGTATTCACCAAAGAGAAGGAATTGGTAGATGTTGAGTCTGGAGAAGGGTGTGTAGATAGCCTGGGTCACATTGTGATCCAAAAAGACGAGGTGTTGGGCGTCTTGAAAAATATTAAGGTAGATAAGTCCCCAGGGCCTGATGGGATCTACCCCAGAATACTGAAGGAGGCTGGAGAGGAAATTGCTGAGGCCTTGACATAAATATTTGTATCCTCTTGGCTATAGGTGGGGTCCCAGAGGACTGGAGAATAGCCAATGTTGTTCCTCTGTTTAAGAAGGGTAGCAGGGATAATCCCGGGAACTACAGGCCGGTGAGCCTTACGTCAGTGGTAGGGAAATTATTGGAAAGGGTTCTTCGAGACAGGATCTACTCCCATTTGGAAGCAAATGGACGTATGAGTGAGAGGCAGCATGGTTTTGTGAAGGGGAGGTCCTGTCTCACTAACTTGATCGAGTTTTTTGAGGAAGTGGCGAAAGTGATAGATTAGGGTAGGGCAGTGGATGTTGTCTACATGGACTTCAGTAAAGCCTTTGACAAGTTCCTTCATGGCAGACTAGTACAGAAGGTGAAGTCACACGGGATCAGAGGTGTTGCCCTTTTTAATTCTGAGTGAGATACTATCCCACCAGCATCACCAATAATGTTCCAATTATTAATGATGATATTGCTTTCAGAGTCGCCAGGCATCAAATGATACCACCATAAGGTTTAACCGGATATCGATCAAAAACCCAACAATCAGTCAGTTAGTTCAAGTTCAATAATAGTTTATTTACACACAAGATTAACTCACACATGCAACATAAAAACACTACAAGCTAAATTACACCGAACACTACAACAACCTGTACTTAACGTCAGGCACCCGGCTTTGGCAGAGGAACAAGGCCTTTGTTCGGATCTGGAGCGACTGGGTCTGGAGAAGTAACTTCGGTTCTGCTGGGCTCATCCGTCTGGTAGCGGCCGTTGGTCTTGAACTTGCTTCTGGTGGTGGTGCAGGTGGCTTCAGGTATAGGCCGGGCCGAAGAGTGCCGGTGTGCCGGGGCCAAAAGAGACCGAACACATGGCAGTGTCTCTCTTTGTCCTTCGGGGGTTTCGTGCTCTTTTGGGCGGTCCTTTGCTTTGGACCCAATAATTCGGCAGCTTCCATTACTGCCTTTGATTTGAGCCAATAAAAGGGGGGGTACCTTGATGGCTGGGCGTATCCTGAGCGGCCATTGACCGTGGCTGTTTGGACTTCCTGGGTGAAGGGAGTGACGCCGATGTGTCTGGAATTGTATCTGATACCTGAGTACCAGTCCTTTGTCCTGGGGAAATGGGCCATTAGAATCGGCTAGGGGTTTCGATACTGTCTGGTTCTCTGTCAGCAAATATACATTTAGGCTCTGTTTGCCTGAATCCTGTATTGACCATAATTCCCTTGAGTCTTTGCAAGTATCCATGTTTCCTTCATAAGTGGCCATCCCAGATGGCTACAGAGAACTGGCTCGGTCACAGAAGACAGAAGGTAGCAATGGAAGGATGCTTTTCTAATTGGAGGGCTGTGACTAATGGTGTTCCGCAGGGATCAGTGCTGGGACCTTTGCTGTTTCTAGTATATATAAATGATTTGGAGGAATATGTAACTCGTCAGATTAGTAAGTTTGCAGACGACACAAAGGTTGGTGGAGTTACGGATAGTGATGAGGATTGTCAGAAGATACAGCAGGATTTAGATTGTCTGGAGACTTGGGCGGAGAGATGGTAGCACAGTGGTTAGTACAGTTGCTTCACAGCTCCAGGGTTCCTGGTTTGATTCCCGGCTTGGGTCACTGTGCAGAGACTGCACGTTCTCCCCGTGTGTGCGTGGGTTTCCTCTGGGTGCTCCGGTTTCCTCCCACAGTCCAAGGATCGGCATGTTAGGTGGATTGGCCGTGATAAATTGCCCTTAGTGTTAGGTGAATTGGCAACGATAAATTGCCCTTAGTGTCCAAAAAGGTTGGGAGGGGTTACTGGGTTACGGGAATATGTTGGAGGTCTGGGTTTAGGTAGGGTGCTCTTTCCAAGGGCTGGTGCAGACTCTATGGGCTGAATGGCCTCCTTCTGCACTGTAATTTCTATGATTCTATGGTAGTTGGAGTTTAATCCGGACAAATGTGAGGTAATGCATTTTGGAAGATCTAATACAGGTGGGAAATATACAGTGAATGGTAGAACCCTCAAGAGTATTGACAGGCAGCGGAATCTGGGTGCACAGGTCCACAGGTCACTGAAAGTGACAACTCATGTGGATAAGGTAGTCAAGAAGGCATACGGCATGCTTGCCTTCATCGGTCGGGGCATTGAGTCAAATAATTGGCAAGTCATGTTGCAGATGTGTAGAACCTTAGGCCTCACTTGGGATATTGTGTTCAATTCTGGTCGCCACACTACCAGAAGGATGTGGAGGCTTTGGAGGGGATACAGAAGAGGTTTACCAGGATGTGGCCTGGTATGGAGGGCATTAGCTATGAGTTTCACTGGAACAATGGAGGTTGAGAGACGACCTGAAAGTAGTCTGCAAAATTATGAGGGGCATAGACAGAGTGGATAGTCAGAGGCTTTTCCCCAGGGTAAAGGGGTCAATTACTAGGGGGCATAGGTTTAAGGTGCGAGGGGCAAAGTTTAGAGGAGATGCACGAGGCAAGTTTTTTACACAGAGGGTAGTGGGTGCCTGGAACTCACTGCCAGAGGAGGTGGTGGAAGCAGGGACGATAGTGACATTTAAGGGGCGCCGTGACAAATACATGAAGAGGATGGGAATCGAGGGATACGGACCGCAGAAGGGTAGAGGGTTTCAGTTCAGACGGCAGCATGGTCGGCACGGGCTTGGAGGGCCGAAGGGCCTGTTCCTATGCTGTAATTTTCTTTGTTCTTTGTTCGATCAATATCTCTTTGCAAACTGTTTGTACTTGCCTTTCCACCTATTTTTGTGTTGTCTGTAAATTTGGCTACAGTCCACTCGCTTACTTCCTCCAAGTCATTGATATAAATTTTAACAAGTTGCGGTTCCAGCACTGACCCCTGTGGAACCCACTGGTTAAACATGGTTAAAAGATGGTCACGACTGGGAGTTGAATATCCGAGGGTATAAACTATTCGGAAGGACAGAGTGGATGGTAAGGGAGGTGGTGTAGCTCTGTTATTTAAGGATGACATCCGGGCAATAGTAAGGGATGACATCGGTGCTCTGGAGGATAAGGTTGAATCCATTTGGGTGGAAATCAGGAATAGTTAGGCGAAAAAGTCACTGATAGGAGTAATCTATAGGCCACCAAATAGTAACATTATGGTGGGGCAGGCAATAAACAAAGAAATAACTGATGCATGTAGAAATGGTACAGCAGTTATCATGGGGGAGTTTAATCTACATGTTGATTGGTTTAACCAGGTTGGTCAAGGCAGCCTTGTGGAGGAGTTTATAGAATGTATCCACGATAGTTTCCTAGAACAGTATGTAATGGAACCTACGAGGGAACAAGCGGTCCTAGATCTGGCCCTGTGTAATGAGACAGGTTTGATTAATGATCTCATAGTTAGGGATCCTCTCGGAAGGAGCGATCACAATATGGTGGAATTTAAAATACAGATGGAGGGTGAGAAGGTAAAATCAAACACTAGTGTTTTGTGCTTAAGCAAAGGAGATTACAATGGGATGAGAGAAGAACTAGCTAAGGTAGACTGGGAGCAAAGACTTTATGGTGAAACAGTTGAGGAACAGTGGAGAATCTTCCAAGTGATTTTTCACAGTGCTCAGCAAAGGTTTATACCAACAAAAAGGAAGGACGGTAGAAAGAGGGAATATCGACCATGGATATCGAAGGAAATAAGGGAGAGTATCAAGTTGAAGGGATAAGCATACAAAGTGGCAAATATTAGTGGGAGACTAGAGGACTGGGAAATCTGTAGGGGGCAACAGAAAGCTACTAAAAAAACTATAAAGAAGAGTAAGATAGATTATGAGAGTAAACTTGCTCAGAATATAAAAACAGATAGTAAAAATTTCTACAAATATATAAAACAAAAAAGAGTGGCGAAGGTAAATATTGGTCCTTTAGAGGATGAGAAGGGAGATTTAATAATGGGAGATGAGGAAATGGCTGAGGAACTGAACAGGTTTTTTGGGTCGGTCTTCACAGTAGAAGACACAAATAACATGCCAGTGACGATTGGAAATGAAGCTATGACAGGTGAGGACCTTGAGATGATTGTTATCACTAAGGAGGTAGTGACGGGCAAGCTAATGGGGCTAAAGGTAGACAAGTCTCCTGGCCCTGATGGAATGCATCCCAGAGTGCTGAAAGAGATGGCTGGGGAAATTGCAAATGTACTAGTGATAATTTAGTAGAGACAACCCCGGTAACTATAGACCAATGAGCCTTATTTCTGTTCTGGGCAAAATCTTGGAAATGTTTATAAGAGATAGGATTTATAATCATCTGGAAAGGAATAATTTGATTAGAGATAGTCAACACGGTTTTGTGAAGGGTAGATCGTGCCTCACAAACCTTATTGAGTTCTTTGAGAAGGTGACCAAACAGGTGGATGTGGGTAAAGCAGTTGATGTGGTGTATATGGATTTCAGTAAAGCGTTTGATAACGTTCCCCACGGTAGGCTACTGCAGAAAATACGGAAGCATGGGATTCAGGGAGATTTAGCAGTTTGGATCAGAAATTAGCTAGCTGGAAGAAGACAAAGGGTGGTGGTTGATGGGAAATGTTCAGACTGGAGTCCAGTTACTAGTGGTGTACCACAAGGATCTGTTTTGGGGCCACTGCTGTTTGTCATTTTTATAAATGACCTGGAGGAGGGCATAGAAGGATGGGTGAGTAAATTTGCAGATGACAGTAAAGTCGGTGGAGTTGTGGACAGTGCGGAAGGATGTTACAAGTTACAGAGGGACATAGATAAGCTGCAGCGCTGGGCTGAGAGGTGGCAAATGGAGTTTAATGCAGAAAAGTGTGAGGTGATTCATTTTGGAAGGAATAACAGGAAGACAGAGTACTGGGCTAATGGTAAGATTCTTGGCAGTGTGGATGAGCAGAGATATCTCAGTGTCCATGAACATAGATCCCTGAAAGTTGCCACCCATGTTGAGAGGGTTGTTAAGAAGGCGTACGGTGTATTAACTTTTATTGGTAGAGGGATTGAGTTTCGGAGCCATGAGGTCATGTTGCAGCTGTACAAAACTCTGGTGCGGCCGCATTTGGAGTATTGCGTGCAATTCTGGTCGCCGCAGTATAGGAAGGATGTGGACGCATTGGAAAGGGTGCAGAGGAGATTTACCAGAATGTTGCCTGGTATGGAGGGAAGATCTTATGAGGAAAGGCTGAGAGACTTGAGGCTGTTTTCGTTATAGAGAAGAAGGTTAAGAGGTGACTTAATTGAGGCATACAAGATGATCAGAGGATTGGATAGGGTGGACAGTGAGAGCCTTTTTCCTCGGATGGTGATGTCTAGCACGAGGGGACATAGCTTTAAATTGAGGGGAGATAGATATAGGACAGATGTCAGAGGTAGGTTCTTTACTCAGAGAGTAGTAAGGGCGTGGAATGCCCTGCCTGCAACAGTAGTGGACTCGCCAACACTAAGGGCATTTAAATGGTCATTGGATAGACATATGGACGATAAGGGAATAGTGTAGATGGGCTTTAGAGTGGTTTCACAGGTCGACGCAACATCGAGGGCCGAAGGGCCTGTACTGCGCTGTAATGTTCTATGTTCTATGTTCTAAAATTCACTAGACACTGGGGTGGTCCCGGCGGATTGGAAATTAGCAAACGTGACACCACTGTTCTGTTTAAAAAAGGAGGTAGGCAGAAAGCGGGTAATTATAGGCCAGCGAGCTTAACTTCGGTAGCAGGGAAGATGCTGGAATCTATCATCAAGGAAGAAATAGCGAGGCATCTGGATGGAAATTGTCCCATTGGGCAGACGCAGCATGGGTTCATAAAGGGCAGGTCGTGCCTAACTAATTGAGTGGAATTTTTTGAGGACATTTCCAGTGCGGTAGATAACGGGCAGCCAATTAGGGCAGCACGGTAGCATTGTGGATAGCACAATTGCTTCACAGCTCCAGGGTCCCAGGTTCGATTCCGGCTTGGGTCACTGTCTGTGCGGAGTCTTCACATCCTCCCGTGTGTGCGTGGGTTTCCTCCGGGTGCTCCGGTTTCCTCCCACAGCCCAAAGATGTGCAGGTTAGGTGGATTGACCATGATAAATTGCCCTTAGTGTCCAAAATTGCCCTTAGTGTTGGGTGGGGTTATTGGGTTATGGGGATAGGGTGGAGGTGTTGATCTTGGGTAGGGTGCTCTTTCCAAGAGCCGGTGCAGACTCGATGGGCTGAATGGCCTCCTTCTGCACTGTAAATTCTATGAATGGATGTGGTATATCTGGATTTCCAGAAAGCCTTTGACAAGGTGCCACACAAAAGGTTGCTGCATCAGATAAAGATGCATGGCATTAAGGGGAAAGTAGTAGCATGGATAGAGGATTGGTTAATTAATAGAAAACAAAGAGTGGGGATTAATAGGTGTTTCTCTGGTTGGCAATCAGTAGCTAGTGGTGTCCCTCAGGGATCAGTGCTGTGCCCACAACTGTTCACAATTTACAGAGATGATTTTGAGTTGGGGACCAAGGGCAATGTGTCCAAGTTTGCAGACGACACTAAGATGAGTGGTAAAGCAAAAAGTGCAGAGGATACTGGAAGTCACAGAGGGATTTGGATAGGCTAAGTGAATGGGCTAGGGTCTGGCAGATGGAATACAATGTTGACAAATGTGAGGTTATCCGTTTTGGTAGGAATAACAGCAAAAGGGATTATTATTTAAATGATATAATATTAAAACATGCTGCTGTGCAGAGAGACCTGGGTGTGCTAGTGCATGAGTCGCAAAACGTTGGTTTACAGGTGCAACAGGTGATCAAGAAGGCAAATGGAGTTTGTCCTTCATTGCTAGCGGGATGACGTTTAAGACTAGTGAGGTTATGCTGCAATTGTATAAGGTGTTAGTGAGGCCACACCTGGAGTATTGTGTTCAGTTTTGGTCTCCTTACCTGAGAAAGGACCTACTGGCGCTGGAGGGTGTGCAGAGGAGATTCACTAGGTTAATCCCAGAGCTGAAGGGGTTGGATTATGAGGAGAGGTTGAGTAGACTGGGACTGTACTCGTTGGAATTTAGAAGGATGAGGGGGGATCTTATAGAAACATATAAAATTATGAAGGGAATAGATAGGATAGGTGCGGACAGGTTGTTTCCACTGGCGGGTGAAAGCAGAACTAGGGCGCATAGCCTCAAAATAAGGGGAAGTAGATTTAGGACTGAGTTTAGGAGGAACTTCTTCACCCAAAGGGTTGTGAATCTATGGAATTCCTTGCCCAGTGAAGCAGTAGAGGCTCCTTCATTAAATGTTTTTAAGATAAAGATAGATAGTTTTTTTAAGAATAAAGGGATTAAGGGTTATGGTGTTCGGGCCGGAAAGTGGAGCTGAGTCCACAAAAGATCAGCCATGATCTCATTGAATGGTGAAGCAGGCTCGAGGGGCCAGATGGCCGACTCCTGCTCCTAGTTCTTATGTTCTTATGTCGTTCTCTAGTCCAAATCATTAATATATAATGTGAACAGTTGGGGTCCGAGCACAGATCCCTGCGGTATCCTACTTTTCATTACCCGCCAATCAGAAAAATACCTAGGGCGGGATTCTCTGATCCTGAGGCTAAGTGTTGACGCTGTCAAATGGGTGCCGTGGGTCTGCGTATGCGCTGCAGCGTGAACTTGCGCATGCACGTTAGTTGCCTTCTCCGCGCCGGCCCCGACGCAACATGGCGGAGAGCTACAGGGGGCCGGTGCAGAGTAAAATAGACCCCCACCAGGAGAAGCCAGTCCGCCGATTGCTCGGCCCCGATCGCGGGCAGGATTTGGTGGAGGCCCCCCCCCCCCGGGTCGGATCACTCCCCCCCCGCCCCACCAGGCCGCCCCCGCAGGATGAACGCCGAGGTCTCGCCGGGTAGGACCACAGTGAACGGCGCCGGCGGACTGCGGCCTACCTTCGTGGTCACTCGGCCCAACACACGTGGAGAATCGCCGGGGGGGGGGCCGCGTAGAGCACCCCCGACCGGCACCACGCCAACTGCACCGGTGCCAATGGCGCCGTTTCTCTGGTCACCGGCGTCGGAGCGGCGTCACCTGAATTGCCCCGCCCCCCTCCCCCTGCCGATTTTCCAACCCGGCCCGGGGTCAGAGAATCCTGCCCCCATTTATTCCAACTCTTTGCTTCCTGTCTGCTAACCAACGTCTATCCATCTGAAGACACTACCCACAATCCCATGCACTTTAACTTGACATAGTTATCTGCTATGTGAAACCTTGTTGAAAGTCTAAATAAACCACATCCACCGGGTCTCCCTGGTCAACTCTACTAGTTACATCTTCAAAGAATTCTAGTAGATTTGTAAATCCGCGCTGACTTTGTCTGATTACACCCCTGCTTTCCAAATGCTGTGCTATTAAATCCTTGACAATGGACTCCAGCAACTTCCTGACTCCCAAAGTTAGTCTCGCTGGTCTATAGATCCCTGTTTTCTCTCTACCTCCCTTTTTGAATAGCAGGTTTACATCCGCTACCCTCCAATCTGGAGGAACCACTCCAGAGTCCAAAGAGCTTTGGAAGATGACCACCGATGGATCTACTATTTCCAGGGCCACTTCCTTAAACCCTCTGGGATGAAGATTATTTTCCTTTCCTAATCAATCCCTTGACCTGCCTTTACTGAATTTTAAACTGTTGCCAATCCTCAGGTCTATTGCTTTTTCTTGCTAATTTGTATGCCTCATCTTTGAATTTAATACTATCTTCAATTTCTCTTGTCAGCCATCGTTTGGCAACAGTTCCCTTTCTACTCTTGCACCAAATAGGGATAAACAACTTTTGGAGTTCACCTATTCGTTCCGTGAATGCTGCTATTGCCTATCCGCTGTCATTCCTTTCAGTAATGTTTCCCAGTCCATCATAGCCAGCTCATACCTCAGACCATCATAGTTACCTTCACTGAGGTTCGGGACCCTGGTCTCAGAATCAACTACCTCACTATTCACCTCGGCGGATGTTCAGGGAGATATTAAACACCTCTCAATTAAAGTACATTCCTGAGAGGAAGAGGAATTGTAAAAGGGAGAAAAACGTCCCTTGGCTAAACAAGGAAGTCATGGAAGACATAAAGGCAAAAATTAGAGCGTCCCACACTGCAAAAGCTATTGATAAGCTGGAGGATTGGGAGAACTTTAAGGTTCAGCAAAAGGTTACTGAGACTTAAATCAAAAGAGCCAAGATGAACTACAAAAGGAAACTAACAGAGAACATACACTGATACCAAAAGCTTCTGTAAGTATCTAAAGAGGAAGAGAATAGCTAAAGTAAATGTTGGCCCTTTAGAGGATGATACTGGTGAGGTAATGATGAGGAACACAGAGATGGCGGAGGCACTGAACCAATATTTTCCTTTGTCTTCACGGTGGAGGATAATAAAATTTTTCCAAAAACTGCACTTAATGCAGAGGAACTTGGTGCAATAACCATCACGAGGGAGGCAGTATTGAATAAACCAATGAGATTAAAGGCAGATAAGTCTCCATGACCTGGTGACCTGTACCCTAAGGTATTAAAGGAGGTGACAGTGCATTGATTATGATATTTCAGAATTCCCTGGATTCTGGAACAGTCCTGGTGGATTGGAAACACACTAATATAACTCCGCTATTCAAAAAGGGAGAGAGGCAAAAAGTAGGAAACCATAAGGGGGTTAGCTTGACCTCTGTGGTGGGCAAGTTTCTGGAATCAATCATTAAGGAGGAGATTTCTGAACATTTGAAAAGACAGAGCTCGATCCATCATTGTCAGCAGGGTTTATGACGGGTAAGTCACGCTTGACAAACTTGCTCGAGTTCTTTGAGGATGTAACCAACAAGGTGGGTAATGAGGAACCTGTGGATGTGGTATATCTAGACTTCCAGAAGGCATTTGACAGGGTGCGACATAAAAGACTGATTCAGACGATGAGATTGCAGGGTATAGGGGGTACAGTACGAGATTGGATTGAGGATTTTTTTCTCATTTAGGGTAACCAATTAATTTTTTCTAATTAAGGGGCAATTTAGCGTGTCCAATCCACCTGCCCTGCACATCTCTGGGTTGTGGGGGCGAAACCCACGCAGACACGGGGAGAATGTGCAAACTCCACACGGACAGTGACCCAGAGCCGGGATTGAACCTGGGACCTCGGCGCCGTGAGGCAGCAGTGCTAACCACTGAGCCACTGTGCTGCCCAATTGTATTGAGGACTGACTGACAGAAAGCAGAGGGTCGGGATAAATGGGACCTTCTCTGTCTGGTGAACTGTAACTAGCGGGGTGCCACAGGGCTCAGCCCTCGGACCTCAACTGTTTACAATCTGTAGAAATGATCTTCAAACAGGGACAGAGTAACATAGCAAAATGTGTGGATGACACTAAAATAGGTGGGAGAGCAGCAGTGAAGAGGAGATACACATTTTACAGATGGATATCGATAGGCTACAAGATTGGGTCAAAATTCTTTTTCAGAAATGCTTTTATTGTTATACATGGCACAGTATAAATACACACAGGGTTAAAAGGCTTTAACAAGGGGGGAGGGTAATGCTATTTACATTTCAGTCAGTTTTTGTTGTTTATTGACGAGTTTCGACTTTGGACCATTTCTCCTCATTCTTTTCTTCTCCCGCCTTCCTGTATTTGTTGTGCTCTCCTGTGTTCCCTTTCCCGCTTGTGCCCCCTCTCTTTTCTCTCTCCGGGTTTTCCTCCACTATTCCCCCCCCCCCCCCCGCCCCCCACCCACCCGCCCTTCACCCCAGAATGGGCCATAATTTGTAAGATGGAGTTTAACGTGGATAAGTGTGAGGTTATCCATTTTGGCAGAAAAAATAGAAAGACATATTATTATGTAAATGGAAAATCAGACTCAAAATGCGCCTGGGCAGAGGGAGCTGGACAGAGGGAGCTGGACAGAGGGAGCTGGGCAGAGGGAGCTGGACAGAGGGAGCTGGGCAGAGGGAGCTGGGCAGAGGGAGCTGGACAGAGGGAGCTGGGCAGAGGGAGCTGGGCAGAGGGAGCTGGACAGAGGGAGCTGGGCGGGGGGAGCTGGGCAGAGGGAGCTGGGCGGGGGGAGCTGGGCAGAGGGAGCTGGGCAGAGGGGGCTGGGCAGAGGGAGCTGGGCAGAGGGAGCTGGGCAGAGGGAGCTGGGCAGTGGGAGCTGGGCAGAGGGAGCTGGGCCGAGGGAGCTGGGCAGAGGGAGCTGGGCAGAGGGAGCTGGGCAGAGGGAGCTGGGCAGAGGGAGCTGGGCAGAGGGAGCTGGGCAGAGGGATCTGGGCAGAGGGAGCTGGGCAGGGGGAGCTGGGCAGAGGGATCTGGGCAGAGGGAGCTGGGCAGAGGGAGCTGGGCAGAGGGAGCTGGGCAGAGGGAGCTGGGCCGAGGGAGCTGGGCAGAGGGATCTGGGCAGAGGGAGCTGGGCAGAGGGAGCTGGGCAGAGGGATCGGGCAGAGGGAGCTGGGCCGAGGGAGCTGGGCAGAGGGAGCTGGGCAGAGGGAGCTGGGCAGAGGGAGCTGGGCCGAGGGAGCTGGGCAGGGGGCTCTGGGCAGAGGGAGCTGGGCCGAGGGAGCTGGGCAGAGGGAGCTGGGCAGAGGGAGCTGGGCAGAGGGAGCTGGGCAGAGGGAGCTGGGCAGATGGATCTGGGCCGAGGGATCTGGACAGAGGGAGCTGGGCAGATGGAGCTGGGCAGAGGGATCTGGACAGAGAGAGCTGGGCAGAGGGAGCTGGGCAGAGGGAGCTGGGCAGAGGGAGCTGGACAGAGGGAGCTGGGCAGAGGGGGCTGGGCAGAGGGAGCTGGGCAGAGGGAGCTGGGCAGAGGGAGCTGGGCAGAGGGAGCTGGGCAGAGGGAGCTGGGCAGAGGGAGCTGGGCAGAGGGAGCTGGGCAGAGGGAGCTGGGCAGAGGGAGCTGGGCAGATGGAGCTGGGCAGAGGGATCTGGGCAGAGGGAGCTGGGCAGAGGGATCTGGGCAGAGGGAGCTGGGCAGAGGGAGCTGGGCAGAGGGAGTTGGGCAGGGGGAGCTGGGCAGAGGGAGCTGGGCAGAGGGAGCTGGGCAGAGGGAGCTGGGCAGAGGGAGCTGGGCCGAGGGAGCTGGGCCGAGGGAGCTGGGCAGAGGGAGCTGGGCCGAGGGAGCTGGGCAGAGGGAGCTGGGCAGAGGGAGCTGGGCAGAGGGAGCTGGGCAGAGGGAGCTGGGCAGAGGGAGCTGGGCAGAGGGATCTGGGCAGAGGGAGCTGGGCAGAGGGAGCTGGACAGAGGGAGCTGGGCAGAGGGAGCTGGGCAGAGGGAGCTGGGCAGAGGGATCTGGACAGAGGGATCTGGACAGAGGGAGCTGGGCAGAGGGAGCTGGGCAGAGGGAGCTGGGCAGAGGGATCTGGACAGAGGGAGCTGGGCAGAGGGAGCTGGGCAGAGGGAGCTGGGCAGAGGGATCTGGGCAGAGGGAGCTGGGCAGAGGGAGCTGGGCAGAGGGAGCTGGGCCGAGGGAGCTGGGCCGAGGGAGCTGGGCAGAGGGAGCTGGGCCGAGGGAGCTGGGCAGAGGGAGCTGGGCAGAGGGAGCTGGGCAGAGGGAGCTGGGCAGAGGGAGCTGGGCAGAGGGAGCTGGGCAGAGGGATCTGGGCAGAGGGAGCTGGGCAGAGGGAGCTGGACAGAGGGAGCTGGGCAGAGGGAGCTGGGCAGAGGGAGCTGGGCAGAGGGAGCTGGGCAGAGGGAGCTGGGTGTGTTTGTTCATGAATCGCAGAAAGTCGGTTTGCAGGCACAGCCGGTAATTAAAAAGGCAAATGGAATGTTAGTGTTTATTGCAAAAGGACTGGAGTAGAAAAGGAGAGAAGTGTTGTTGCAATTGTACAGGGTGTGGGTGAGACCACATCTGGAGTATTGGGTCCGGTTGTCTCCTTATTTGAGGGAGGATGTGGGACATTGGAGGCAGTTCAGAGGAGGGTCACCAGATTGATTCCGGGGGTGAAAGGGTTGTCGTGTGAGGAGAGATTAAACAGCTTAGACTTATACTCGCTGGAGTTTAGGAGGAAGAGGGGAGCTGATCGAGGTTTATAAAATACTAAAAGGGATTGATAAAGTAAACGTGGACCAAATGCTCCCCCTTGTGGTGCAATCTGGAACAAGAGGTGACAGAGTACAGGAGTTGGGGAATCCTGTTGCAGCTGTATAAAACCTTGGTTAGGCCGCATTTGGAGTATTGCGTGCAGTTCTGGTCACCACATTATCAGAGGGACATGGAAGTTTTGGAGAGAGTGCAAAGAAGGTTCACCAGGATGTTTCCTGGTCTCGAGGGTGTTGGCCATGAAGAGAGTTTGAATAAATTAGGATTGTTTTCACTGGAAAGATGGATACTGTGGAGAGACCTGATAGAGATCTACTAAATTATGAGGGGTATTGACAGGGTGGATAGTCAGAGGCTTTTTCCAAGTGTGGAAGTGTCAATTACACAGGGGCACAGGTTCAAGGTGAGAGGTGAGAGGGGAAAGTTTAAGGGAGATGTGTGGGGTACGTTTTTCACGCAGAGAGTGGTGGGTGTCTGGAACGCGCTGCCAGAGGATGTGGTGGAAGCAGCACATTAGCAACATTTAAGAGGCATCTGGATGGATACATTGATAGGGAGGATACGGACCAAGTAAGGGCAGGAGGGTTTATTGTTACTTAGGGCATCATGGTCGGTACGGGCTTGGAGGGCCGAGGGCCTGTTCCTGTGCTGTACTTTTCTTTGTTGTTTGTTCTTTGTTCTTATACAGGTTGCGAGGCGGTAGATTTTGAACTGAGATGAGGAGGAACTACTACTCGCAGAGGGGGTGGATTTCTGGAACTCACTGCCACATAGCTCGGTGGAGTCCAAATGATTAAATGGTTTCAAGAAGGAGGTAGATAGATTTCTGATTTAAAAACAGGTTAAAGGGAAATGGGGAACAGGTGGGAGGTAGATTTGAGACCAGGGAGAGATTAGCCATGATCGAATTGAATGGTGGAGCAGGCTCGAAGGGCTGAATGGCCGACTTCTGCTCCTAATTCCTGTGTACCTATGTTGATAAAGAATTCTACGATATTATGGTCACTCATCCCCAAGGGTTCTCTCACAATGAGATTGCCAACTAATCCTTCCTTATTGCACAACACCCAGTCCAGGATGATCTGTTCCCTTGTTGTTTCTTCAACTCATTGGTCCAGAAAACCATCCCGTATACCCTCCAGAAATTACTCCTCTATTGTACTGTGACTAATTTGACTCACCCAACCTATACACAGATTAAACTCACCCCTAATCACAGGTGTCCCTTTCTCACATACATCCTTCCTAAAAACAGATGGCACAGTAGCACAGTGGTTAGCACTATTGTTTCACAGCGCCATTGACCCAAGTTCGATTCCCGGCTTGGGTCACTGCCTGTGCGGAGTCTGCATGTTCTCCCCGTGTCTGCGTGGGTTTCCTCCGGGTGCTCCGGTTTCCTCCCATAAGTCCCGAAAGATGTGCAGTTAGGTGAATTGAACATTCTGAATTCTCCCTCCGTGTACCCGAACAGGAGCCGGAATGTGGCGACGAGGGGCTTTTCACAGTAACTTCATTGCAGTGTTAATGTAAGCCTACTTGTGACAATAAAGATTATTATTATTATTATTATTATTATTAAGTTTAGTTCCCATTCTTGGTCAACTTGGAGCCTTGTCTCCATAATCTCAACTATATCATATCCTTTTGCATCCGTCTGCGTAACTAATTCATTCCATTTTATTTCCAATGCTCCGAGCATTCAGGTACTAAATCTTAAGGCTCGTCCTTTAACGTATCTTGTCCAGTCTTATCTGATTCTGGCCCTTGATTTCTCTGCCTATGACTTTCCCATTCTCCTTCATGGTATTTCTCTTGTTCTTGATTCCCCCTGCTCTGAATCCTTACATAGGGTCCCATCCCCCTGCTTTATTAAACCCTCCCCAACTGATGTAGCAAGTCCCCCCCACTCCACCTCCACCTTCCCAAGGACGTCATCCTGGTCCTGCCCAGGTGTAACCCGTCCAGTTTGTACAGGTCCCATACTCCCCCAGGACCAGTCCCAATGCCCCAGGAATCTGAAACCCTCCCCCTCGCACCATCTCTTCAGCCACGTATTTACCCGATCTTTCCTGCTATTTCTACTCTGACTAGCACGTGGCACTGGCAGTAATCCTGAGATCACTTGCCTGAGGTCCGACTAACTTCTTCCGAACTCCCTGTCTTCTGCTTTTAGGACCTCTTTGCTTTTTTTACCCATGTCGTTGGTACCGATGTGACCACGGCCACTGGCTGTTCACCCTCCCCCTCCAGAATGTCCTGTACCCGCTCCGAGACATCCTTGACCCTAGCGCCAGGGAGGCAACATACCATCCTGGAGTCTCGTTTGCGGACACAGGAACACCTGTCTATTCCCCTTACAATTAAATCCCCGATAACTATTGCACTGTTACACTTTTTACTCCTCCCCTCTGCAGCAGAACCAACTGTGGTGCAGTGAATTTTACTGTTGTTGCTTTCCCCTGAGAGGCCATTCCCCTCAACACTATCCAAAGCGGGAATCAGTTCTGCAGGGAATTGGTCACAGGAGATTCCTACACTGCCTGCCTCGCTCTCTTGCTCTGCCTGGTGGTCACTCATTCCCTTCCTGCCTGTGGAGTCCGAGCCTGCGGTGTGACCACCTCTCTGTACGTGCGATCCACAACACTCTCCGCCTCATGGATGCTGCACAGTGTCCCCAGCCGCCGCTCCAACTCCGAAACCCGGGCTTCCAGGAGCTGTAACTGGAGACACTTCCTGCACACATTCTGGCACTGGGCACTGGAAATGTCCCCGGCCTCCCACATAGAACAGGAGGAGCACACCATGGCTTTCTACTCTCCTGCTAGTGCAGTGAATTTACCATTTGGATGATGTTTAACATTGGATAATGTCAATTACACGAGGGCCCTTCTTCCTGGCTCTTGTTACTATAAATATAGTACTTACAAACCATAAACCACAAAAGACTTTTCAAGCTAAATATAGTATCACCCATTACCCACCAATTATCTCCCTCTCTTTTAACCTCAACTACTTCAGCAAGACAAGGCCACCCTCCTAAGATTTAAAAAGGTATGAAGCAAAAGAGCTCCTCTTTTCCCTCTGAATCAAATTCCATCTTTGATCCAAATTGCCAACTATACTCCCTTGGACTGAACCTCATTCAGATCGTGTTTGCTCCCACTGTCCGTGTGCAAAGCTCAAGCTGCCCTGTGCCCCGATCTGTCGCAGATCCCCAAATCCTCACATTGTTGTTCAACCCGCAATCTATCCTGGACGGGCCTGAATGGGACCACAGTTTAAGGATTTAAGTTCCCAAACCATCAGGAGGAAAATGTAATTGTTGAGTGTGAAGGAAGAAGCAGTATAAGGTTACTGTGTGGATAGAGTCCAGCAGCATCGATCCCTCTGGGCCAATCCAGCATCTTGCAGACTCGTGGCACATTCCAAGTTTGTGGTTTGGGGAATAACCATTTTTGCAGTCAGTCTAAAACCAGGCAACACTTGGCCACAGCAGGAGTCTTAGCAAGGCAGCTGACAGTCTGAGGATCAGCTGGTCATTCCCAGCTGTGAGCTTAGCAAACACAGCTCTCACAGGCTCCAACACAGGCAGCTTTCCCCTCCCCTTTGCCAGTGCAGATGAGAATGTCAAACATGGCAAATCTGAGAACAGATCCAGGTCGTTAGTGTCTGGATTAGAGAGGTTGATCCAAGCAAAGCATTGTGTCCTTCACACTGAACACTGACCAAACCCAATTGGTGCAGGAGGGGAGGACAGTAATAAACCATAAAAGGATCATAAACATCAGAGAAGAGGGGAAAAAGTGGCTGAGAAAGAATGCAACACAGCAATATCTCAGATTATCGAGATCGTTGTCAAATCATCTTTCCCAGTTCTGAGGGGCTGAATAGGTCCAGAAAGACTTGTCAAAGTTCAGTACACACAAATACAGAACAATCAGAAAGATTCATTTCGGGAAAAAGGACAAAGAAAATCTCAAAATTCAGTCCACACAGCAATGGATCGGACTGGCACTTACTCTGAATAAACAGTGACTGCCCAGTTACACAGTGAGTGATCCTCACCCTGAATAAACAGTGACTCTGCACAGTTACACAGTACTGACCCTCTAATAGTGCAGCATTCCCTCAGTACTGACCCTCTGACAGTGCGGCACTCCCTCAGGGCTAACCCTCTGACAGTGCAGCACTCCCTCAGTACTGACCCTCTGACAGTGCAGCACTCCCTCAGTACTGACCCTCTGACAGTGCAGCACTCCCTCAGTACTGACCCTCTGACAGTGCGGCACTCCCTCAGTACTGACCCTCTGACAGTGCGGCACTCCCTCAGGGCTAACCCTCTGACAGTGCAGCACTCCCTCAGTACTGACCCTCTGACAGTGCAGCACTCCCTCAGTACTGACCCTCTGACAGTGCAGCACTCCCTCAGTACTGACCCTCTGACAGTACAGCACTCCCTCAGTACTGACCCTCTGACAGTGCAGCACTCCCTCAGTACTGACCCTCTGACAGTGCTGCACCCCCTCAGTACTGACCCTCTGACAGCATGGCACTCCCTCAGTACTGACCCTCTGACAGTGCGGCACTCCCTCAGTACTGACCCTCTGATAGTGCAGCACTCCCTGAGTACTGACCCTCTGACAGTGCGGCACTCCCTCAGTACTGACCCTCTGACAGTGCAGCACTCCCTCAGTACTGACCCTCTGACAGTGCTGCACCCCCTCAGTACTGACCCTCTGGCAGTGCAGCATTCCCTCAGTACTGACCCTCTAATAGTGCAGCATTCCCTCAGTACTGACCCTCTAATAGTGCAGCATTCCCTCAGTACTGACCCTCTGACAGTGCAGCACTCCCTCAATACTGACCCTCTGACAGTGCGGCACTCCCTCAGTACTGACCCTCTGACAGTGCGGCACTCCCTCAGGGCTAACCCTCTGACAGTGCAGCACTCCCTCAGTACTGACCCTCTGACAGTGCGGCACTCCCTCAGGGCTAACCCTCTGACAGTGCAGCACTCCCTCAGTACTGACCCTCTGACAGTGCAGCACTCCCTCAGTACTGACCCTCTGACAGTGCAGCACTCCCTCAGTACTGACCCTCTGACAGTACAGCACTCCCTCAGTACTGACCCTCTGACAGTGCAGCACTCCCTCAGTACTGACCCTCTGACAGTGCTGCACCCCCTCAGTACTGACCCTCTGACAGCATGGCACTCCCTCAGTACTGACCCTCTGACAGTGCGGCACTCCCTCAGTACTGACCCTCTGACAGTGCAGCACTCCCTGAGTACTGACCCTCTGACAGTGCGGCACTCCCTCAGTACTGACCCTCTGACAGTGCAGCACTTCCTCAGTACTGACCCTCTGACAGTGCTGCACCCCCTCAGTACTGACCCTCTGACAGCATGGCACTCCCTCAGTACTGACCCTCTGACAGTGCGGCACTCCCTCAGTACTGACCCTCTGACAGTGCAGCACTCCCTGAGTACTGACCCTCTGACAGTGCGGCACTCCCTCAGTACTGACCCTCTGACAGTGCAGCACTCCCTCAGTACAGACCCTCTGACAGTGCTGCACTCCCTCAGTACTGTCCCTCTGACAGTGCAGCACTCCCTGAGTACTGACCCTCTGACAGTGCAGCACTCCCTCAGTACTGACCCTCTGACAGTGCAGTACTCCCTCAGTACTGACCCTCTGACAGTGCAGCACTCCCTCAGTACTGACCCTCTGACAGTGCAGCACTCCCTCAGTACTGACCCTCTGACAGTGCAGCGCTAAACTAGTATGGCAGGGGGGTGGACACGGGAGCAATAGGTCAGAAGATGAGAGCATTGAGGGAGAACTAGGGAATAGGGCCAGTATGGCTCTGAGGCAGAGCAGACAGGGAGAAGTTGCTGAACACAGCGGGTCTGGTGGCCTGAAGTGCGTATGTTTTAATGCAAGAAGTATTACGGGTAAGGCAGATGAACTTAGAGCTTGGATTAGTACTTGGAACTATGATGTTGTTGCCATTACAGAGACCTGGTTGGGGGAAGGGCAGGATTGGCAGCTAAACGTTCCAGGATTTAGATGTTTCAGGCGGGATAGAGGGGGATGTAAAAGGGGGGGCGGAGTTGCGCTACTGGTTAGGGAGAATATCACAGCTGTACTGCGGGAGGATACCTCAGAGGGCAGTGAGGCTATATGGGTAGAGATCAGGAATAAGAAGGGTGCAGTCACAATGTTGGGGGTATACTACAGGCCTCCCAACAGCCAGCGGGAGATAGAGGAGCAGATAGGTCGACAGATTTTGGAAATGAGTAAAAACAACAGGGTTGTGGTGATGGGAGACTTCAACTTCCCCAATATTGACTGGGACTCACTTAGTGCCAGGGGCTTAGACGGGGCGGAGTTTGTAAGGAGCATCCAGGAGGGCTTCTTAAAACAATATGTAGACAGTCCAACGAGGGAAGGGGCGGTACTGGACCTGGTATTGGGGAATGAGCCCGGCCAGGTGGTAGAAGTTTCAGTAGGGGAGCATTTCGGGAACAGTGACCACAATTTAGTAAGTTTTAAAGTACTGGTGGACAAGGATAAGAGTGGTCCGAGGATGAATGTGCTAAATTGGGTGAAGGCTAATTATAACAATATTAGGCGGGAACTGAAGAACCGAGATTGGGGGCGGATGTTTGAGGGTAAATCAACATAAGACCATAGGACCATAAGACATAGGAGCGGAAGTAAGGCCATTCAGCCCATCGAGTCCACTCCACCATTCAATCATGGCTGATTTCAACTCCATTTACCCGCTCTCTCTCCATAGCCCTTAATTCCTCGAGAAATCAAGAATTTATCAACTTCTGTCTGAAAGACACTCAACGTCCCGGCCTCCACCGCCCTCTGTGGCAATGAATTCCACAGACCCACCACTCTCTGGCTGAAGAAATTTCTCCTCATCTCTGTTCTAAAGTGACTCCCTTTTATTCTAAGGCTGTGCCCCCGGGTCCTAGTCTCCCCTGCTAATGGCAACAACTTCCCTACATCCACCCTCTCTAAGCCATTCATTATCTTGTAAGTTTCTATTAGATCTCCCCTCAACCTCCTAAACTCCAATGAATATAATCCCAGGATCCTCAGACGTTCATCGTATGTTCATAGAATCATAGAAGTTCACAGCATGGAAACAGGCCCTTCGGCCCAACCAGTCCATGCCGCCCAGTTTTTACCATTAAGCTAGTCCCAGTTGCCCGCACTTGGCCCATAACCCTCTATACCCACCTTACCCATGTAACTATCTAAATGCTTTTTAAAAGACACAATTGTACCCGCCTCTACTACTACCTCTGGCAGCACATTCCAGACACTCACTACCCTCTGAGTGAAGAAATTGCCCCTCTGGGCCCTTCTGAATCTCTCCCCTCTCACCTTAAACCTATGCCCTCTAGTTTTAGACTCCCCTACCTTTGGGAAAAGATGTTGACTATCTACCTTATCTATGCCCCTCATTATTTTATAGGCCTCTATAAGATCACCCCTAAGCCTCCTACGCTCCAGGGAAAAAAGTCCCAGTCTGTCCAGCCTCTCCTTATAACTCAGCCCATCAAGTCCCGGTAACATCCTAGTAAATCTTTTCTGCACTCTTTCTAGTTTAATAATATCCTTTCTATACTTTCATGAAATTTCTATCCTTTCAGAACTGCACACAGTATTCCAAGTGTGGCCGTACCAATGTCTTGTACAACTTCAACAAGACGTCCCAACTCCTGTATTCAATGTTCTGACCAATGAAACCAAGCATGCCGAATGCCTTCTTCACCACCCTGTCCACCTGCGACTCCACCTTCAAGGAGCTATGAACCTGTACTCCTAGATCTCTTTGTTCTATAACTCTCCCCAACGCCATACCATTAACTGAGTAGGTCCTGGCCTGATTCGATCTGCCAAAATGCATCACCTCACATTTATCTAAATTAAACTCCATCTGCCATTCGTCGGCCCACTAGCCTAATTGATCAAGATCGCGTTGCAATCCTAGATAACCTTCTTCACTATCCACTGTGCCACCAATCTTGGTGTCATCTGCAAACTTACTAACCATGCCTCCTAAATTCTCATCCAAATCATTAATATAAATCACAAATAACAGTGGACCCAGCACCGATCCCTGAGGCACACCACTGGTCACAGGCCTCCAGTTTGAAAAACAACCCTCTACAACCACCCTCTGCCTTCTGTCGTCCAGCCAATTTTGAATCCAATTGGCAACCTCACCCTGGATCCCGTGAGCTTTAACCTTCTGCAACAACCTACCATGCGGTACCTTGTCAAAGGCTTTGCTAAAGTCCATGTAGACAACGTCTACTGCACTGCCCTCATCTACCTTCTTGGTCACCCCCTCGAAAAACTCAATCAAATTTGTGACACATGATTTTCCACGCACAAAGCCATGCTGACTGCCCCGAATCAGTCCTTGCCTCTCTAAATGCTTGTAGATCCTGTCTCTCAGAATACCTTCTAGCAACTTACCTACTACAGACGTTAGGCTCACCGGTCTGTAGTTCCCAGGCTTTTCCCTGCTGCCCTTCTTAAACAAGGGCACAACATTCGCCACTCTCCAATCTTCAGGCACCTCACCTGTGGCTGCCGATGATTCAAATATCTCTGTTAGGGGACCCGTAATTTCCTCCCTAGCCTCCCACAACACCCTGGGATACATTTCATCAGGTCCCGGGGATTTATCTACCTTGATGCGCTTTAAGACTTCCAGCACCTCCTCCTCTGTAATATGCACACTTCTCAAGACATCACTATTTATTTCCCTTAGTTTCCATGCCTTTCTCCACCGTGAATACCGATGAGAAATATTCATTCAGGATCTCACCCAACTCTTGTGGCTCTGCACTTAGATGCCCTTGTTGATCCTTAAGAGGCCCTACTCTGTCCCTAGTTACTCTTTTCCCCTTTATGTATTTGTAGAATCTCTTTGGATTCTCCCTTGCATTATTTGGCAAAGCAATTTCATGTCCCCTTTTTGCCCTCCTGATTTCCCTCTTAACTCTATTTCGACAATCTCCATACTCTTCAAGGGATCCACTTGATCCCAGTTGTTTATGTACGTCATATGCCTCCTTCTTCTTTTTGACCAGAGTCTCAATATCTCGAGTCATCCAGGGTTCCCTACTTCTACCAGCCTTGCCCTTCACTCTAAAGGGAATGTGCTTACCCTGAACCCTGGTTAACACATTTTTAAATGCCTCCCATTTACCAGCCGTCCCTTTGCCTGCCAACAGTCTCCCCCAATCTACCTCTGCAAGTTCCTGTCTGATACCATCAAAATTGGCCTTGCCCCAATTAAGAATTTTAACTCTTGGGCCAGACCTATCATTCTCCATAGCTATCTTAAAACTAATGGAGTTATGGTCACTTGTCCCAAAGTGATCCCTCACTAACACTTCTGTCACTTGCCCTTCCTTATTTCCCAAGACGAGGTCAAGTTTTGCCCCCTCTCTAGTCGGTCCATCCACATACTGAATGAGAAATTCCTCCTGAATACACTCAACAAATTTCCCTCCATCCAAGCCCCTAATGCTATGGCTGTCCCAGTCAATGTTGGGAAAGTTAAAGTCCCCTACTATTACCACCCTATTATTCTTGCAGCTATCTGTAATCTCCTTACATATTTGCTCCTCAATTTCCCGCTGACTATTTGGGGGCCTGTAGTACAGTCCTACCAAGGTGATCTCTCCCTTCTTATTTTTCAGTTCCACCCATATAGACTCAGTGGGCGACCCCTCGGATATATCCCCTCTAAGTACTGCCGTGATGTTCTCCCTAATCAAAAACGCCACTCCCCCTCCTCTCTTACCTCCTGTTCTATCCTTTCTATAGCATCTGTACCCCGGAACATTGAGCTGCCAGTCCTGCCCCTCCCTTAGCCATGTTTCAGTCATAGCTATAATATCCCAGTCCCATGTGCCCGTCCATGCCCTGAGTTCATCCGCTTTGCCCGTCAGGCCCCTTGCATTGAAATAAATGCAGTTTAATGTACAAAGAACAAAGAACAAAGAAATGTACAGCACAGGAACAGGCCCTTCGGCCCTCCAAGCCCGTGCCGACCATGCTGCCCGACTAAACTACAATCTTCTACACTTCCTGGGTCCGTATCCTTCTATTCCCATCCTATTCATATATTTGTCAAGATGCCCCTTAAATGTCCCTATCGTCCCTGCTTCCACTACCTCCTCCGGTAGCGAGTTCCAGGCACCCACTACCCTCTGCGTAAAAAACTTGCCTCGTACATCTACTCTAAACCTTGCCCCTCTCACCTTAAACCTATGCCCCCTAGTAATTGACCCCTCTACCCTGGGGAAAAGCCTCTGACTATCCACTCTGTCTATGCCCCTCATAATTTTATATACCTCTATCAGGTCTCCCCTCAACCTCCTTCGTTCCAGTGAGAACAAACCGAGTTTATTCAATCGCTCCTCATAGCTAATGCCCTCCATACCAGGCAACATTCTGGTAAATCTCTTCTGCACCCTCTCTAAAGCCTCCACATCCTTCTGGTAGTGTGGCGACCAGAATTGAACACTATACTCCAAGTGTGGCCTAACTAAGGTTCTATACAGCTGCAACATGACTTGCCAATTCTTATACTCAATGCCCCGGCCAATGAAGGCAAGCATGCCGTATGCCTTCTTGACTACCTTCTCCACCTGTGTTGCCCCTTTCAATGACCTGTGGACCTGTACTCCAAGATCTCTTTGACTTTCAATACTCTTGAGGGTTCTACCATTCACTGTATATTCCCTACCTGCATTAGACCTTCCAAAATGCATTACCTCACATTTGTCCGGATTAAACTCCATCTGCCATCTCTCCGCCCAAGTCTCCAGACAATCTAAATCCTGCTGTATCCTCCGACAGTCCTCATCGCTATCCGCAATTCCACCAACCTTTGTGTCGTCTGCAAACTTACTAATCAGACCAGTTACATTTTCCTCCAAATCATTTATATATACTACAAAGAGCAAAGGTCCCAGCACTGATCCCTGTGGAACACCACTGGTCACAGCCCTCCAATTAGAAAAGCATCCCTCCATTGCTACTCTCTGCCTTCTATGGCCTAGACAGTTCTGTACCCACCTTGCCAGCTCACCCCTGATCCCGTGTGACTTCACCTTTTGTACTAGTCTACCATGAGGGACCTTGTCAAAGGCCTCACTGAAGTCCATATAGACAACATCTACTGCCCTACCTGCATCAATCATCTTAGTGACCTCCTTGAAAAACTCTATCAAGTTAGTGAGACACGACCTCCCCTTCACAAAACTGTGCTGCCTCTCACTAATACGTCCATTTGCTTCCAAATGGGAGTAGATCCTGTCTCGAAGAATTCTCTCCAGTAATTTCCCTACCACTGAAGTAAGGCTCACCGGCCTGTAGTTTCCGGGATTATCCTTGCTACCCTTCTTAAACAGAGGAACAACATTGGCTATTCTCCAGTCCTCCGGGACATCCCCTGAAGACAGCGAGGATCCAAAGATTTCTGTCAAGGCCTCAGCAATTTCCTCTCCAGCCTCCTTCAGTATTCTGGGGTAGATCCCATCAGGCCCTGGGGACTTATCTACCTTAATATTTTTTAAGACACCCAACACCTCGTCTTTTTGGATCACAATGTGACCCAGGCTATCTACACCCCCTTCTCCAGACTCAACATCTACCAATTCCTTCTCTTTGGTGAATACTGATGCAAAGTATTCATTTAGTACCTCGCCCATTTCCTCTGGCTCCACACATAGATTCCCTTGCCTATCCTTCAGTGAGCCAACCCTTTCCCTGGCTACCCTCTTGCTTTTTATGTACGTGTAAAAAGCCTTGGGATTTTCCTTAACCCTATTTGCCAATGACTTTTCGTGACCCCTTCTAGCCCTCCTGACTCCTTGCTTAAGTTCCTTCCTACTTTCCTTATATTCCACGCAGGCTTCGTCTGTTCCCAGCCTTTTAGCCCTGACAAATGCCTCCTTTTTCTTTTTGACAAGGCCTACAATATCACTCGTCATCCAAGGTTCCCGAAAATTGCCATATTTATCTTTCTTCCTCACAGGAAAATGCCGGTCCTGTATTCCTTTCAACTGCCACTTGAAAGCCTCCCACATGTCAGATGTTGATTTGCCCTCAAACATCCGCCCCCAATCTATGTTCTTCAGTTCCCGCCTAATATTGTTATAATTAGCCTTCCCCCAATTTAGCACATTCATCCTCGGACCACTCTTATCCTTGTCCACCAGTACTTTAAAACTTACTGAATTGTGGTCACTGTTACCAAAATGCTCCCCTACTGAAACTTCTACCACCTGGCCGGGCTCATTCCCCAATACCAGGTCCAGTACCGCCCCTTCCCTAGTTGGACTGTCTACATATTGTTTTAAGAAGCCCTCCTGGATGCTCCTTACAAACTCCGCCCCGTTTAAGCCCCTGGCACTAAGTGAGTCCCAGTCAATATTGGGGAAGTTGAAGTCTCCCATCACCACAACCCTGTTGTTTTTACTCTTTTCCAAAATCTGTCTACCTATCTGCTCCTCTATCTCCCGCTGGCTGTTGGGAGGCCTGTAGTATACCCCCAACATTGTGACTGCACCCTTCTTATTCCTGATCTCTACCCATATAGCCTCACTGCCCTCTGAGGTGCCCACTCGCAGTACAGCTGTGATATTCTCCCGAACAAGTAGCGCAACTCCACCTCCCCTTTTACATCCCCCTCTATCCCGCCTGAAACATCTAAATCCTGGAATGTTTAGCTGCCAATCCTGCTTTCCCTCAACCAGGTCTCTGTAATGGCCACAACATCATAGTTCCAAGTACTAATCCAAGCTCTAAGTTCATCTGCCTTACCCGTAATGCTCCTTGCATTAAAACATGTAGACCTTCCTTGCTCTCTGCCCTGCTTTCTCAGGTCATGCTTTACACACTCTCCCTTCCTGCCTTTTGTTTCTGTCCCCACTGACTTCCTACATCTGTTCCCATCCCCCTGCCACATTAGTTTAAACCCTCCCCAACTGCACTAGCAAACACACCCCCGAGAACATTGATTCCGGTCCCACCCAGATGCAGACCGTCCGATTTGTACAGGTCCCACCTCCCCCAGAACCGGTCCCAATGTCCCAGGAATTTGAAACCCTCCCTCTTGCACCATCTCTCAAGCCACGTATTCATCCTAGCTATCCTGTCATTCCTACTCTGACTATCACGTGGCACTGGTAGCAATCCTGAGATTACTAACTACCTTTGAGGTCCTACTTTTTAGTTTAACTCCTAACTCCCTAAATTCAGCTTGTAGGACCTCATCCCGTTTTTTACCTATAACGTTGGTGCCTATGTGCACCACGACAGCTGGCTGTTCACCCTCCCCCTCCAGAATGCCCTGCAGCCGCTCCGAGACATCCTTGACCCTTGCACCAGGGAGGCAACATACCATCCTGGAGTCTCGATTTCGTCCGCAGAACCGCCTGTCTATTCCCCTTACAATTGAGTCCCCTATCACTATAGCTCTGTCACTCTTTTTCCCGCCCTTCTGTGCAGCAGAGCCAGCCACGGTGCCATGAACCTGGCTGCTGCTGCCTTCCCCTGGTGAGCCATCTCCCCCAACAGTTTCCAAAACGGTAAATCTGTTTTGGAGGGAGATGACCGCAGGGGATCCCTGCACTGCCTTCCTACTCTCCCTCTGTCTGTTGGTCACCCATTCCCTATCTGCCTTAGTAATTTTAATCTGCGGTGTGACCAACTCACTGAATGTGCTAACCACAACTTCCTCAGCATCGCGGATGCTCCAAAGTGAGTCCATCCGCAGCTCCAGAGCCGTCAAGCGGTCTAACAGGAGCTGCAGTTGGACACACTTCTTGCAGATGAAGGAGTCAGGGACACCAGAAGGGTCCCTGACTTGCCACATCTCACAAGAGGAGCATGACACGGGTCTGAGCTCTCCTGCCATGACTTAAACCTGAAGTTAAATTTGAACTACACTACACAGCTTAAAAGAAAGTCAAAGAGAGAGAAATCACTTACCAGTTACAAGCCCAGTACGAAGTCTTACAACACCAGGTTAAAGTCCAACAGGTTTGTTTCGATGTCACTAGCTTTCGGAGCGCTGCTCCTTCCTCAGGTGAATTGGTTACAAGCCAATCACTTACCTGCTGGCTGTGATGTAATTGCTCTCGAGGCTCCCTCACAGGTCTGCTTCTCTGCACCTCCTTCAGGTGAGCACCAAATTCCCTTAAGTAGTTAATTAATTTACTTAATTAATTGGATTTTTTTTGGGGGGCGGGGGGGAAACTCAACCCTAAACACCAAACTCCAAAAAACAAACACAGCCCTCACTCACCTCTTACCCGAACTCAGCCTTACCCAAACTTAGATACACTCTGTTTGCCTCCAGCACTCTGTTTCTATTGGCACTTCAGCCACACCCTTTGTATCCTTCCTGATTTACAGTCAGCCAATAGGCCTGCTCCCGAAACTGATCTCCCGAAATTAACAGCTGACCTGCAAGGTTAGGAAGTGGTTAATCAGTACTTACCTCACCCAGGCAGCGACCTTTTATTCTGTCCCCTCTGCCTCGCAGCTCCCGCGCTTTTTCAAACTCCCGCGCTGTTTCCAAGGTCCCGGCTCCCTCTCTCTCCCGAACAGCTGACCTGCAAGGTAAGGAAGTGGTTAAGCAGTTAGGCCTACCATTCCTGGGATCATCCGTGTGAATCTCCGCTGGACCCGCTCCAGTGCCAGTCTGTCCTTCCTGAGGTGTGGGGCCCAAAATTGCTCACAGTATTCTAAATGGGGCCTAACTAATGCTTTAGAAAGCTTCAGAAGTACATCCCTGCTTTTATATTCCAAGCCTCTTGAGATGAATGACAACATTGCATTTGCTTTCTTAATTACGGACTCAACCTGCAAGTTTACCTTTAGAGAATCCTGGACTAGGACTCCCAAGTCCCTTTGCACTTCAGCATTATGAATTTTGTCACCGTTTAGAAAATAGTCCATGCCTCTATTCTTTTTTCCAAAGTGCAAGACCTCGCACTTGCCCACGTTGAATTTCATCAGCCATTTCTTGGACCGCTCTCCTAAACTGTCTAAATCTTTCTGCAGCCTCCCCACCTCCTCCATACTACCTGCCCCTCCACCTATCTTTGTATCATCGGCAAACTTAGCCAGAATGCCCCCAGTCCCGTCATCTAGATTGTTAATATATAAAGAGAACAGCTGTGGCCCCAACACTGAACCCTGCGGGACACCACTCGTCACCAGTTGCCATTCCGAAAAAGAACCTTTTATCCCAACTCTCTGCCTTCTGCCTGACAGCCAATCGTCAATCCATGTTAGTACCTTGCCTCGAATACCATGGGCCCTTATTTTACTCAGCAGTCTCCCGTGAGGCACCTTATCAAAGGCTTTTTGGCATGTGGGAGGCTTTCAAGTGTCAGTTGAAAGGAATTCAGGACCGGCATGTTCCTGTGAGGAAGAAGGAAAAATACGGCAATTTTCGGGAACCTTGGACTGGGGCTGTTTAGCACAGGGCTAAATCGCTGGCTTTCAAAACAGACCAAAGCAGGCCAGCAGCACGGTTCAATTCCCATACCAGTGTCCCCGAACAGGCGCCAGAATGTGGCGACTTGGGGCTTTTCACAGTAACTTCATTTGAAGCCTACTTGTGACAATAAGCGATTTTAATTTCATTTCATTTCATTCATTCATTCATTTCATAACGAGAGATATTGTAGGCCTCGTCAAAAAGAAAAAGGAGGCATTTGTCAGGGCTAAAAGGCTGGGAACAGACGAAGCCTGCGTGGAATATAAGGAAAGTAGGAAGGAACTTAAGCAAGGAGTCAGGAGGGCTAGAAGGGGTCATGAAAAGTCATTGGCAAATAGGGTTAAGGAAAATCCCAAGGCTTTTTACACGTACATAAAAAGCAAGAGGGTAGCCAGGGAAAGGATTGGCCCACTGAAGGATAGGCAAGGGAATCTATGTGTGGAGCCAGAGGAAATGAGCGAGGTACTAAATGAATACTTTGCATCAGTATTCACCAAAGAGAAGAAATTGGTAGATGTTGAGTCTGGAGAAGGGTGTGTAGATAGCCTGGGTCACATTGTGATCCACAAAGACGAGATGTTGGGCGTCTTGAAAAATATTAAGGTAGATAAGTCCCCAGGGCCTGATGGGATCTACCCCAGAATACTGAAGGAGGATAGAGAGGAAATTGCTGAGGCCTTGACAGAAATCTTTGGATCCTCACTGTCTTCAGGGGATGTCCCGGAGGACTGGAGAATAGCCAATGTTGTTCCTCTGTTTAAGAAGGGTAGCAAGTATAATCCAGGGAACTACAGGCCGGTGAGCTTTACATCAGTGGTTGGGAAATTACTGGAGAGAATCCTTCGAGACAGGATCGACTCCCATTTGGAAGCAAATGGACGTATTAGTGAGAGGCAGCACGGTTTTGTGAAGGGGAGGTCGTGTCTCACTAACGTGATAGAGTTTTTCGAGGAGGTCACCAAGATGATTGATGCAGGTAGGGCAGCGGATGTTGTCTATGTGGACTTCAGTAAGGCCTTTGACAAGGTCCCTCATGGTAGACTAGTACAAAAGGTGAAGTCACACGGGATCAGGGGTGAGCTGGCAAGGTGGGTACAGAATTGGCTAGGCCATAGAAGGCAGAGAGTAGCAATGGAGGGATGCTTTTCTAATTGGAGGGCTGTGACCAGTGGTGTTCCACAGGGATCAGTGCTGGGACCTTTGCTCTTTGTAGTATATATAAATGATTTGGAGGAAAATGTAACTGGTCTGATTAGTAAGTTTGCAGACAACACAAAGGTTGGTGGATTGCGGATAGCGATGAGGATTGTCAGAGGATGCAGCAGGATTTAGATTGTTTCGAGACTTGGGCAGAGAGATGGCAGATGGAGTTTAATCCGGACAAATGTGAGGTAATACATTTTGGAAGGTCTAATGCAGGTAGGGAATATACAGTGAATGATAGAACCCTCAAGAGTATTGAAAGTCAGAGAGATCTAGGTGTACAGGTCCACAGGTCACTGAAAGGGGCAACACAGGTGGAGAAGGTAGTCAAGAAGGCATACGGCATGCTTGCCTTCATTGGCCGGGGCATTGAGTATAAGAATTGGCAAGTCATGTTGCAGCCGTATAGAACCTTAGTTAGGCCACACTTGGAGGATAATGTTCAATTCTGGTCGCCACACTACCAGAAGGATGTGGAGGCTTTAGAGAGGGTGCAGAAGAGATTTACCAGAATGTTGCCTGGTATGGAGGGCATTAGCTATGAGGAGCGGTTGAATAAACTCGGTTTGTTCTCACTGGAACGAAGGAGGTTGAGGGGAGACCTGATAGAGGTATACAAAATTATGAGGGGCATAGACAGAGTGGATAGTCAGAGGCTTTTCCCCAGGGTAGAGGGGTCAATT
Organism: Scyliorhinus torazame; assembly: GCF_047496885.1. Classification (NCBI taxonomy): domain Eukaryota; kingdom Metazoa; phylum Chordata; class Chondrichthyes; order Carcharhiniformes; family Scyliorhinidae; genus Scyliorhinus; species Scyliorhinus torazame. Next base: position 214,846,574 of record NC_092721.1, read on the forward strand.
ACTAGGGGGCATAGGTTTAAGGTGAGAGGGGCAAGGTTTAGAGTAGATGTACGAGGCAAGTTTTTTACGCAGAGGGTAGTGGGTGCCTGGAACTCGCTACCGGAGGAGGTGGTGGAAGCAGGGACGATAGTGACATTTAAGGGGCGTCTTGACAAATACATGAATAGGATGGGAATAGAGGGATACGGACCCAGGAAGTGTAGAAGATTGTAGTTTAGTCGGGCAGCATGGTCGGCACGGGCTTGGAGGGCCGAAGGGCCTGTTCCTGTGCTGTACATTTCTTTGTTCTTTGTTCTTTGTTCTTTGTTGACAGTGCGGCACTCCCTCAGTACTGACCCTCTGACAGTGCGGCACTCCCTCAGTACTGACCGTCTGACAGTGCGGCACTTCCTCAGTACTGACCCTCTGACAGTGCGGCACTCCCCCAGTACTGACCCTCTGACAGTGCAGCACTCCCTCAGTACTGACCCTCTGACAGTGCAGCACTCCCTCAGTACTGACCCTCTGACAGTGCAGCTCTCCCTCAGTGCTGTCCCTCTGACAGTGCAGCACTCCCTCAGTACTGACCCTCTGACAGTGCGGCACTCCCCCAGTACTGACCCTCTGACAGTGCAGCACTCCCTCAGTACTGACCCTCTGACAGTGCAGCACTCCCTCAGTACTGACCCTCTGACAGTGCAGCACTCCCTCAGTACTGACCCTCTGACAGTGCAGCACTCCCTCAGTACTGACCCTCTGACAGTGCGGCATTCCCTCAGTACTGACCCTCTGACAGTGCAGCACTCCCTCAGTACTGACCCTCTGACAGTGCAGCACTCCCTCAGTACTGACGCTCTGACAGTGCAGCACTCCCTCAGTACTGACCCTCTGACAGTGCGGCATTCCCTCAGTACTGACCCTCTGACAGTGCAGCACTCCCTCAGTACTGACCCTCTGACAGTGCAGCGCTCCCTCAGTACTGACCCTCTGACAGTGCGGCACTCCCTCAGTACTGACCCTCTGACAGTGCAGCACTCCCTCAGTACTGACCCTCTGACAGTGCAGCACTCCCTCAGTACTGACCCTCTGACAGTGCGGCATTCCCTCAGTACTGACCCTCTGACAGTGCAGCACTCCCTCAGTACTGACCCTCTGACAGTGCAGCACTCCCTCAATATTGACCCTCTGACAGTGCAGCACTCACTCAGTACTGACCCTCTGACAGTGCAGCACTCCCTCAGTACTGACCCTCTGACAGTGCAGTACTCCCTCAGTACTGACTGACAGTGCAGCACTCCCTCAGTACTGACCCTCTGACAGTGCAGCACTCCCTCAGTACTGACCCTCTGACAGTGCGGCATTCCCTCAGTACTGACCCTCTGACAGAGCGGCGCTCCCTCAGTACTGACCCTCTGACAGTGCGGCACTCCCTCAATACTGACCCTCTGACAGTGCAGCACTCCCTCAGTACTGACCCTCTGACAGTGCGGCATTCCCTCAGTACTGACCCTCTGACAGAGCAGCACTCCCTCAGTACTGACCCTCTGACAGTGCGGCACTCACTCAGTACGGACCCTCTGACAGTGCGGCACTCCCTCAGTACTGACCCTCTGACAGTGCGGCACTCCCTCAGTACTGACCCTCTCACAGTGCGGCACTCCCTCAGTACTGACCCTCTGACAGTGAGGCACTCCCTCAGTACTGACCCTCTGACAGTGCAGCACTCACTCAGTACGGACCCTCTGACAGTGCGGCACTCCCTCAGTACTGACCCTCTGACAGTGCGGCACTCACTCAGTACGGACCCTCTGACAGTGCGGCACTCCCTCAGTACTGACCCTCTGACAGTGCAGCACTCCCTCAGTACTGACCCTCTGACAGTGCGGCACTCCCTCAGTACTGATCCTCTGACAGTGCAGCACTCCCTCAGTACTGACCCTCTGACAGTGCGGCACTCCCTCAGTACTGACCCCCTGACAGTGCAGCACTCACTCAGTACTGATCCTCTGACAGTGCAGCACTCCCTCAGTACTGACCCTCTGACAGTGCGGCACTCCCTCCGTACTGACCCCCTGACAGTGCAGCACTCCCTCAGTACTGACCCCCTGACAGTGCAGCACTCACTCAGTACTGACCCTCTGACAGTGCGGCACTCCCTCAGTACTGACCCTCTGACAGTGCGGCACTCCCTCAGTACTGTACTGCATGGCCAGGGCCCTTCTTTTTTGTTCTGATGGGTCAGTGGATACTGAACCTTCACCGTCCGCACCCAGATGGAGAATGTGGGACAACGAGAGATGCTGACACAGTTGTGCACAGACTCTATTCCCAGGAAGGGTATCTCAAAGGTGTTTACTTGAGAATTGCTACTAGCTGCGGAGAATTATTTACAGATCGGAAGGATTTCCCTCAGATGCTGCATCCCGAGTGAATTCTCTTCTTGTTAAAGTGCAGCCACTGAGTGCATCTGCCTGGAATCCTGATAGAGTCACATTCCATCCACCCTGTAATTATTGTCGCTCAGTCAGCAGACAGCAATCGCTGAAACTGCTGTCACAAACCTGCATTTTCCAATTACACTAATTTCTTTACAAAAATAGAAATGCTGCTTTGGTACAGACGGTGGTAACAGAATAATCAGAGTGTGTCTGTGAGGAGAGCTGGAGAACTCGCTCACTCAGACACATCACCCTCTCGACGGGACACAGCGTGACATCTGTGATTCTCAACAGGGCAACGAGGTCATAACAAACCCCAATGCCCCTCACTCAGATCCACATCGGATCCGTTCTTATTCCGGCTACTTCCCCATCCCCCCCCTGCGTGGACCTCGACACCCAAATCCTCTGGGAATTCTTGGCAAACCATTCATTTTGTTCTCTGGCAACAGCTCCATTCATAGAAACATAAATATACCACACACATGGGTCATTCAGCCCATCGAGCCTGTGCTAGCTCTTTGAAAGGTCTATCCGATTAATCCCACTCTCCCCGCTCTTTCTTCCTAACTCTGAAAATTCTTCCTCTTCAAATATTTATCCAATTCCCTTTTTAAATTTCCGATTGAATCTGCTTCCATCGCCCTTTCAGACGCAGCTTCAAAATCACAACTCGCTCTATTGAAATGATCCTGCCCACCTCCCCCACCTCTTTCACTGATCCTCTTCACTCAATGTCCCCTCCTGTCACTGCAAACAGATTCTCCTGGTTAACTCTATCAAAAACCATTCGTGAATTTGAACAGCTCGATTAAATCTCCCCTTTTCTGCTGTAAGGAGAACTAGCCCTGCTCCTCTAGCCTCGCTGAAATCCCTCATCCCAGGAACTATCCCGCCTCCTCCAGCCTCGCTGAAATCCCTCATCCCAGGAACTATCCCGGCTCCTCCAGCCTCGCTGAAATCCCTCATCCCAGGAACTATCCCAGCTCCTCCAGCCTCGCTGAAATCCCTCATCCCAGGAACTATCCCGGCTCCTCCAGCCTCGCTGAAATCCCTCATCCCAGGAACTATCCCTGCTCCTCCAGCCTCGCTGAAATCCCTCATCCCAGGAACTATCCCGGCTCCTCCAGCCTCGCTGAAATCCCTCATCCCAGGAACTATCCCTGCTCCTCCAGCCTCGCTGAAATCCCTCATCCCAGGAACTATCCCGGCTCCTCCAGCCTCGCTGAAATCCCTCATCCCAGGAACTATCCCGGCTCCTCCAGCCTCGCTGAAATCCCTCATCCCAGGAACTATCCCAGCTCCTCCAGCCACGCTGAAATCCCTCATCCCAGGAACTATCCCGGCTCCTCCAGCCTCGCTGAAATCCCTCATCCCAAGAACTATCCCGCCTCCTCCAGCCTCGCTGAAATCCCTCATCCCAGGAACTATCCTGGCTCCTCCAGCCACGCTGAAATCCCTCATCCCAGGAACTATCCTGGCTCCTCCAGCCACGCTGAAATCCCTCATCCCAGGAACTATCCCTGCTCCTCCAGCCTCGCTGAAATCCCTCATCCCAGGAACTATCCTGGCTCCTCCAGCCACGCTGAAATCCCTCATCCCAGGAACTATCCCTGCTCCTCCAGCCTCGCTGAAATCCCTCATCCCAGGAACTATCCCGGCTCCTCCAGCCTCGCTGAAATCCCTCATCCCAGGAACTATCCCAGCTCCTCCAGCCTCGCTGAAATAGCTCATCCCAGGAGCTATCCCGCCTCCTCCAGCCTCGCTGAAATCCCTCATCCCAGGAACTATCCCGCCTCCTCCAGCCTCGCTGAAATAGCTCATCCCAGGAACTATCCCGCCTCCTCCAGCCTCGCTGAAATCCCTCATCCCAGGAACTATCCCGCCTCCTCCAGCCTCGCTGAAATCCCTCATCCCAGGAACTATCCCGGCTCCTCCAGCCTCGCTGAAATCCCTTATCCCAGGAACTCTCCCTGCTCCTCCAGCCTCGCTGAAATCCCTCAGCCCAGGAACTATCCCGCCTCCTCCAGCCTCGCTGAAATCCCTCATCCCAGGAACTCTCCCTGCTCCTCCAGCCTCGCTGAAATCCCTTATCCCAGGAACTATCCCGGCTCCTCCAGCCTCGCTGAAATCCCTCATCCCAGGAACTATCCCGGCTCCTCCAGCCTCGCTGAAATCCCTTATCCCAGGAACTATCCTGGCTCCTCCAGCCACGCTGAAATCCCTCATCCCAGGAACTATCCCGGCTCCTCCAGCCTCGCTGAAATCCCTCATCCCAGGAACTATCCCGGCTCCTCCAGCCTCGCTGAAATCCCTCATCCCAGGAACTATCCCGCCTCCTCCAGCCTCGCTGAAATCCCTCATCCCAGGAACTATCCCGGCTCCTCCAGCCTCGCTGAAATCCCTCATCCCAGGAACTATCCCGGCTCCTCCAGACTCGCTGAAATCCCTCATCCCAGGAACTATCCCGCTTCCTCCAGCCTCGCTGAAATCCCTCATCCCAGAACCACGCTCCTGAATCTTTTCTACTCTCTCTCCAAATCCTCCTCAAAATGCAGATTCTCCTCCTGCAGCTCAATTGAGGATTCACGAAAAGAAAAAAAGTACCGTGAATGCTCAAAATCTGAAATCCCAGCACAAATGTTAGAAATACGTTCTCCCCGTGTCTGCGTGGGCTTCCTCCGGGTGCTCCGGTTTCCTCCCACAAGTCCCGGAAGACGGGCTGTTAGGTGAATTGGACATTCTGAATTCTCCCTCTGTGTACCCGAACAGGCGCCGGAATGTGGCGATGAGGAGCTTTTCACAGTAACTTCATTGCAGTGTGAATGTTCGCCTCCTTGTGACAATAAAGATTGTTAAATTACATTTGAAATATTCAACAAGTTCATCAGCATCTGTGGAGAGAGGAAGAGAGTGAACAGCCAATACCCCCCGTCAGAGAGATTCTACCCTTTGCTGACAGTGCAGTCACGTCCGCAAGACTCCCGACAGCGCGGGAGGGATACAATGGGAAAGCCATTGGCCGGCTGCCAGGACGGAGTATCTTGCTGCCGGCAGGGGGGTGTTACGCCGGTAAACGCCGGGACAGAGAATCCCGCCCACCATTTCAGAGTTGTGGGCCGGGATTCTCCGAGCCCGCACCGGGCCGGAGAAACAGCTGGGGGGGCCCCCGATTTACCGGCGACCGGACAATCGTCGCGAATCACGCCGGTGCAGTCGCCGTGGTGCTGGTTGGGGTTTGAAGGCCCCCCCCCCCCCCCCCCGGCGATTCTCTGTGTTCGACGGGCTGAGTGCAGTCCGAGTTCGGTCGGGTCCCGTTGGCGTGGGTTGTGTCTGGTCCCACCCGGCGGGAACTCGGAGTTCTGGCTGCGGGGGCCGTTCTGTTGGGGGGGGCGGGGTGATGCGACTCCGGGGGGGGGCCGCCACGGTGGCCAGGCCCATGATCGGTGCCTGCTGATAGGCGGGCAGGCTAATTCGAGGGGTGGGGGCGATGTTCCTCCTTGGCGGGCCCCGACAGGGCTGCACCATATTACCCCGGGGCCGGCGCAGAGACGGCAACCCCGGTCCTTGCGTGGACCCGCGCCTGCCGTGGCACGCTGGCTTTCCACCGCACAGAGCTACGGCGTCGTGCTAGACCCCAAGGAAAGGGTGAATGCCTGGGCCTGGAGACCCGTTGATGACAGCATCAACACAAGAGCATGAGACATAGGAGCAGAATTAGGCCACTCGGCCCATCGAGTCTGCTCCGCCATTCAATCATGGCTGATATTTTCTCATCCCCATTCTCCTGCCTTCTCCCCTTAACTCCTGACCCCCTTATTTCGGAGAATCCAGGCCGAGGCCTTCCATAAGCATCAATTTTTTTTATCGACGTTTCGTAGAATATCCTTGTTTTGCTATTCTAAACCTTTATTAAATTTATTTGACAACCTTCCCTGACACCTTCAAAGATTTATGTACAGCCTTGGGTCAAACATGGACAAAGAGCTGAATGCCAGAGGTGAGGTGAGAGTGACTGTCCTTGACATTAAGGCAGCATTTGACCGAGTGCGGCATCAAGGAGCCCGAGCTAAACTGGACTCAATGGGAATCGGGGAAACTCTCCGCGTTGGAGTCGTACCCGGCACAAAGGGAGATGGTTGTGGTGGTTGGAGGTCAATCATCTCAGCTCCAGGACATCAATGCAGGGGTTCTTCAGGGTCGTGTCCTCGGCCCAACCATCTTCAGCTGCTTCATCAATCACCTTCCCTTCCATCATAAGGTCAGAAGTGGGGATGTTTGCGATGACTGCACAATGTTCAGCACCATTCGCCACTCCTCAGATAATGAAGCAGTCCCTGTCCAAATGCAGCAAGACCCGGACAATATCCAGGCTCGGGCTGACAAGGGGCAAGTTACATTCACGCCACACAACCCCCGGGCAATGACCATCTCCTACAAGAGAGGATCTAACCACCGCCCCTTGACATTCAATGGCATCACCATCGCTGAATCCCCACAATCAACACCCTGGGGGTTACCATTGATCAGAAACTGAACTGGACCCAGCCACATTAACACTGTGGCTACCAGGACAGGTCAGAGGCTGGGAATCATACGGTAAATAACTCACCTCTTGAACCCCCTAAAGCCTCGATTTAAAAAAATGTTCTGACCCTCTAACAGTGCCGCACTCCCTCAGTACTGACCCTCTGACAGTGCGGCACTCCCTCAGTACTGACCCTCTAACAGTGCCGCACTCCCTCAGTACTGACCCTCTGACAGTGCGGCACTCCCTCAGTACTGACTCTCTGACAGTGCGGCACTCCCTCAGTACTGGCCCTCTGACAGTGCGGCACTCCCTCAGTACTGACCCTCTGACAGTGCAGCACTCCCTCAGTACTGACCCTCTGACAGTGCGGCACTCCCTCAGTACTGACCCTCTGACAGTGCGGCACTCCCTCAGTACTGACCCTCTGGCAGTGCAGCACTCCCTCAGTACTGACCCTCTGACAGTGCGGGACTCCCTCAGTACTGACCCTCTGACAGTGCGGCACTCCCTCAGTACTGACCCTCTGGCAGTGCCGCACTCCCTCAGTACTGACCCTCTGACAGTGCCGCACTCCCTCAGTACTGACTTTCTGACAGTGCGGGACACCCTCAGTACTGACCCTCTGACAGTGCGGCACTCCCTCAGTACTGACCCTCTGACAGTGCGGCACTCCCTCAGTACTGACCCTCTGACAGTGCGGCACTCCCTCAGTACTGACCCTCTGATAGTGCAGCACTCCCTCAGTACTGACTCTCTGACAGTGTGGCTCTCCCTCAGTACTGACTCTCTGACAGTGCAGCACTCCCTCAGCACTGACCCTCTGGCAGTGCGGCACTCCCTCAGTACTGACCCTCTGAAAGTGCGGCACTCCCTCAGTACTGACCCTCTGACAGTGCGGCACTCCCTCAGTACTGACCCTCTGACAGTGCAGCACTCCCTCAGTACTGACCCTCTGACAGTGCGGCACTCCCTCAGTACTGACCCTCTGACAGTGCGGCACTCCCTCAGTACTGACCCTCTGACAGTGCGGCACTCCCTCAGTACTGACCCTCTGATAGTGCAGCACTCCCTCAGTACTGACTCTCTGACAGTGTGGCTCTCCCTCAGTACTGACTCTCTGACAGTGCAGCACTCCCTCAGCACTGACCCTCTGGCAGTGCGGCACTCCCTCAGTACTGACCCTCTGAAAGTGCGGCACTCCCTCAGTACTGACCCTCTGACAGTGCGGCACTCCCTCAGTACTGACCCTCTGACAGTGCAGCACTCCCTCAGTAGTGACCCTGTGAAAGTGTGGCACTCCCTCAGTACTGACCCTCTGACAGTGCGGCACTCCCTCAGTACTGACCCTCTGACAGAGCAACACTCCCTCAGTACTGACCCTCTGACAGTGCGGCACTCCCTCAGTACTGACACTCTGACAGTGCACCACTCACTCAGTACTGCCCCTCTGACAGATCGGCACTCCCTCAGTACTAACCCTCTGACAGTGCAGCGCTCCCTCAGTACTGACCCTCTGACAGTGCAGCGCTCCCTCAGCACTGACCCTCTGACAGTGCAGCACTCCCTCATTACTGACCCTCTGACAGTGCAGCACTCCCTCAGTACTGGCCCTCTGACAGTGCAGCACTGCCTCAGTACTGACCATCTGACAGTGCAGCACTCCCTCAGTACTGACCCTCTGACAGTGCAGCACTCGCTCAGTACTGACCCTCTGACAGAGCGGCACTCCCTCAGTACTGACCATCTGACAGTGCGGCACTCGCTCAGTACTGACCCTCTGACAGTGCAGCACTCCCTCAGTACTGACCCTCTGACAGTGCGGCACTCCCTCAGTACTGACCATCTGACAGTGCGGCACTCCCTCAGTACTGACCCTCTGACAGTGCAGTGCTCCCTCAGTACTGACCCTCTGACAGTGCAGCGCTCCCTCAGTACTGACCCTCTGACAGTGCAGCACTCCCTCAGTACTGACCCTCTGACAGTGCAGCACACCCTCAGTGCTGACCCTCTGACAGTGCAGCACTCCCTCAGTACTGACTCTCTGACAGTGCAGCACTCCCTCAGTACTGACCCTCTGACAGTGCAGCACTCCCTCAGTACTGACTCTCTGACAGTGCGGCACTCCCTCAGTACTGACCCTCTGACAGTGCGGCACTCCCTCAGTACTGACCCTCTGACAGTGCGGTCCTCCCTCAGTACTGACCCTCTGACGGTGCGGCACTCCCTCAGTACTGACCCTCTGGCAGTGCGGCACTCCCTCAGTACTGACCCTCTGACAGTGCGGCACTCCCTCAGTACAGACCCTCTGACAGTGCGGCACTCCCTCAGTACTGAGACTCTGACAGTGCAGCACTCCCTCAGTACTGACCCTCTGACAGTGCGGCACTCCCTCAGCACTGACACTCTGACAGTGCAGCGCTCCCTCAGCACTGTCCCTCTGACAGTGCAGCGCTCCCTCAGCACGGACCCTCTGACAGTGCAGCACTCCCTCACTACAGTCCCTATGACAGTGCAGCTCTCCCTCAGTACTGACCCTCTGACAGTGCAGCACTCCCTCAGTACTGACCCTCTGACAGTGCGGCACTCCCTCAGTACTGTCCATCTGACAGTGCGGCACTCCCTCAGTACTGACCCTCTGACAGTGCGGCACTCCCTCAGTACTGACCCTCTGACAGTGCGGCACTCCCTCAGTACTGTCCATCTGACAGTGCGGCACTCCCTCAGTACTGACCCTCTGACAGTGCGGCACTCCCTCAGTACTGTCCATCTGACAGTGCGGCACTCCCTCAGTACTGACCCTCTGACAATGCGGCACTCCCTCAGTACTGACCCTCTGACAGTGCGGCACTCCCTCAGTACTGACCCTCTGACAGTGCAGCACTCCCTTAGTACTGACCCTCTGACGGTGCAGCACTCCCTCAGTACTGACCCTCTGACAGTGCAGGACTCCCTCAGTACTGACCCTCTGACAGTGCAGCACTCCCTTAGTACTGACCCTCTGACGGTGCAGCACTCCCTCAGTACTGACCATCTGACAGTGCGGCACTCCCTCAGTACTGACCCTCTGACAGTGCAGCACTCCCTCAATACTGACAATCTGACAGTGCAGCGCTCCCTCAGTACTGACCCTCTGACGGTGCAGCACTCCCTCAGTACTGACCCTCTGACAGTGCGGCACTCACTCAGTACTGACCCTCTGACAGTGCGGCACTCCCTCAGCACTGACATTCTGACAGTGCAGCGCTCCCTCAGTACTGACCCTCTGACAGTGCGGCACTCCCTCAGCACTGACCCTCTGACAGTGCGGCACTCCCTCAGCACTGACACTCTGACAGTGCAGCGCTCCCTCAGCACTGTCCCTCTGACAGTGCGGCACTCACTCAGTACTGACCCTCTGACAGTGCGGCACTCCCTCAGCACTGACACTCTGACAGTGCAGCGCTCCCTCAGCACTGTCCCTCTGACAGTGCAGCACTCCCTCAGTACTGACCCTCTGACAGTCCAGGACTCCCTCAGTACTGACCCTCTGACAGTGCAGCACTCCCTTAGTACTGACCCTCTGACGGTGCAGCACTCCCTCAGTACTGACCATCTGACAGTGCGGCACTCCCTCAGTACTGACCATCTGACAGTGCGGCACTCCCTCAGTACTGACCATCTGACAGTTCGGCACTCCCTCAGTACTGACCCTCTGACAGTGCAGCACTCCCTCAATACTGACAATCTGACAGTGCAGCGCTCCCTCAGTACTGACCCTCTGACAGTGCAGCGCTCCCTCAGTACTGACCCTCTGACAGTGCGGCACTCCCTCAGTACTGACCCTCTGACAGTGCGGCACTCCCTCAGTACTGACCCTCTGACAGTGCAGCACTCCCTCAGCACTGACACTCTGACAGTGCAGCGCTCCCTCAGTACTGACCCTCTGACAGTGCAGCGCTCCCTCAGTACTGACCCTCTGACAGTGCGGCACTCCCTCAGTACTGACCCTCTGACAGTGCGGCACTCCCTCAGTACTGTCCATCTGACAGTGCGGCACTCCCTCAGTACTGACCCTCAGACTGTGCAGCGCTCCCGCAGTACTGACCCTCTGACAGTGCGGCACTCCCTCAGTACTGACCCTCTGACAGTGCGGCACTCCCTCAGTACTGGCCCTCTGACAATGCGGCACTCCCTCAGTACTGTCCATCTGACAGTGCGGCACTCACTCAGTACTGACCCTCTGACAGTGCGGCACTCCCTCAGTACTGACCATCTGACAGTGCGGCACTCCTTCAGTACTGACCCTCTAACAGTGCAGCACTCCCTCAGTATTGACCCTCTGACAGTGCAGCGCTCCCTCAGCACTGACCCTCTGACAGTGCAGCGCTCCCTCAGTACTGACCCGCTGACAGTGCAGCACTCGCTCAGTACTGACCCTCTGACAGTGCGGCACTCCCTCAGTACTGACCCTCTGACAGTGCGGCACTCCCTCAGTACTGACCCTCTGACAGTGCGGCACTCCCTCAGTACTGTCCATCTGACAGTGCGGCACTCCCTCAGTACTGACCCTCAGACTGTGCAGCGCTCCCGCAATACTGACCCTCTGACAGTGCGGCACTCCCTCAGTACTGACCCTCTGACAGTGCGGCACTCCCTCAGTACTGACCCTCTGACAATGCGGCACTCCCTCAGTACTGTCCCTCTGACAGTGCAGCGCTCCCTCAGCACGGACCCTCTGACAGTGCAGCACTCCCTCACTACAGTCCCTATGACAGTGCAGCTCTCCCTCAGTACTGACCCTCTGACAGTGCAGCACTCCCTCAGTACTGACCCTCTGACAGTGCGGCACTCCCTCAGTACTGTCCATCTGACAGTGCGGCACTCCCTCAGTACTGACCCTCTGACAGTGCGGCACTCCCTCAGTACTGACCCTCTGACAGTGCGGCACTCCCTCAGTACTGTCCATCTGACAGTGCGGCACTCCCTCAGTACTGACCCTCTGACAGTGCGGCACTCCCTCAGTACTGTCCATCTGACAGTGCGGCACTCCCTCAGTACAGACCCTCTGACAGTGCGGCACTCCCTCAGTACTGACACTCTGACAGTGCAGCACTCCCTCAGTACTGACCCTCTGACAGTGCGGCACTCCCTCAGCACTGACACTCTGACAGTGCAGCGCTCCCTCAGCACTGTCCCTCTGACAGTGCAGCGCTCCCTCAGCACGGACCCTCTGACAGTGCAGCACTCCCTCACTACAGTCCCTATGACAGTGCAGCTCTCCCTCAGTACTGACCCTCTGACAGTGCAGCACTCCCTCAGTACTGACCCTCTGACAGTGCGGCACTCCCTCAGTACTGTCCATCTGACAGTGCGGCACTCCCTCAGTACTGACCCTCTGACAGTGCGGCACTCCCTCAGTACTGACCCTCTGACAGTGCGGCACTCCCTCAGTACTGTCCATCTGACAGTGCGGCACTCCCTCAGTACTGACCCTCTGACAGTGCGGCACTCCCTCAGTACTGTCCATCTGACAGTGCGGCACTCCCTCAGTACTGACCCTCTGACAATGCGGCACTCCCTCAGTACTGACCCTCTGACAGTGCGGCACTCCCTCAGTACTGACCCTCTGACAGTGCAGCACTCCCTCAGTACTGACCCTCTGACAGTGCAGAGCTCCCTCAGTACTGACCCTCTGACAGTGCAGCGCTCCCTCAGCACTGACCCTCTGACAGTGCAGCACTCCCTCAGTACTGACCCTCTGACAGTGCAGCGCTCCCTCAGTACTGACCCTCTGACAGTGCAGCACTCCCTCAGTACTGACCCTCTGACAGTGCGGCACACCCTCAGTACTGACCCTCTGACAGTGCAGAACTCCCTCAGTACTGACCCTATGACAGTGCAGCACTCCCTCAGTACTGACACTCTGACAGGGCAGAACTCCCTCAGTACTGACCCTATGACAGTGCGGCACTCCCTCAGTACTGACCCTATGACAGTGCGGCACACCCTCAGTACTGACCCTCTGACAGTGCAGCACTCCCTCAGTACTGACCCTCTGACAGTGCAGCACTCCCTCAGTACTGACCCTCTGACAGTGCAGAACTCTCTCAGTACTGACCCTATGACAGTGCGGCACTCCCTCAGTACTGACCCTCTGACAGTGCGGCACTCCCTCAGTACTGACCCTCTGACAGTGCAGCACTCCCTTAGTACTGACCCTCTGACGGTGCAGCACTCCCTCAGTACTGACCCTCTGACAGTGCAGGACTCCCTCAGTACTGACCCTCTGACAGTGCAGCACTCCCTTAGTACTGACCCTCTGACGGTGCAGCACTCCCTCAGTACTGACCATCTGACAGTGCGGCACTCACTCAGTACTGACCATCTGACAGTGCGGCACTCCCTCAGTACTGACAATCTGACAGTTCGGCACTCCCTCAGTACTGACCCTCTGACAGTGCAGCACTCCCTCAATACTGACAATCTGACAGTGCAGCGCTCCCTCAGTACTGACCCTCTGACAGTGCAGCGCTCCCTCAGTACTGACCCTCTGACAGTGCAGCGCTCCCTCAGTACTGACCCTCTGACAGTGCGGCACTCCCTCAGCACTGACCCTCTGACAGTGCGGCACTCCCTCAGCACTGACACTCTGACAGTGCAGCGCTCCCTCAGCACTGTCCCTCTGACAGTGCGGCACTCACTCAGTACTGACCCTCTGACAGTGCGGCACTCCCTCAGCACTGACACTCTGACAGTGCAGCGCTCCCTCAGCACTGTCCCTCTGACAGTGCAGCACTCCCTCAGTACTGACCCTCTGACAGTCCAGGACTCCCTCAGTACTGACCCTCTGACAGTGCAGCACTCCCTTAGTACTGACCCTCTGACGGTGCAGCACTCCCTCAGTACTGACCATCTGACAGTGCAGCACTCCCTCAATACTGACAATCTGACAGTGCAGCGCTCCCTCAGTACTGACCCTCTGACAGTGCGGCACTCCCTCAGTACTGACCCTCTGACAGTGCGGCACTCCCTCAGTACTGACCCTCTGACAGTGCAGCACTCCCTCAGCACTGACACTCTGACAGTGCAGCACTCCCTCAGTACTGACCCTCTGACAGTGCAGCACTCCCTCAGCACTGTCCCTCTGACAGTGCGGCGCTCCCTCAGTACTGACCCTCTGACAGTGCAGCACTCCCTCAGCACTGTCCCTCTGACAGTGCAGCACTCCCTCAGCACTGTCCCTCTGACAGTGCGGCGCTCCCTCAGTACTGACCCTCTGACAGTGCAGCGCTCCCTCAGTACTGACCCTCTGACAGTGCGGCACTCCCTCAGTACTGACCCTCTGACAGTGCGGCACTCCCTCAGTACTGTCCATCTGACAGTGCGGCACTCCCTCAGTACTGACCCTCAGACTGTGCAGCGCTCCCGCAGTACTGACCCTCTGACAGTGCGGCACTCCCTCAGTACTGACCCTCTGACAGTGCGGCACTCCCTCAGTACTGACCCTCTGACAATGCGGCACTCCCTCAGTACTGTCCATCTGACAGTGCGGCACTCACTCAGTACTGACCCTCTGACAGTGCGGCACTCCCTCAGTACTGACCATCTGACAGTGCGGCACTCCCTCAGTACTGACCCTCTAACAGTGCAGCACTCCCTCAGAATTGACCCTCTGACAGTGCAGCGCTCCCTCAGCACTGACCCTCTGACAGTGCAGCGCTCCCTCAGTACTGACCCGCTGACAGTGCAGCACTCGCTCAGTACTGACCCTCTGACAGTGCAGCACTCCCTCAGTACTGACCCTCTGACAGTGCGGCACTCCCTCAGTACTGTCCATCTGACAGTGCGGCACTCCCTCAGTACTGACCCTCAGACTGTGCAGCGCTCCCGCAGTACTGACCCTCTGACAGTGCGGCACTCCCTCAGTACTGACCCTCTGACAGTGCGGCACTCCCTCAGTACTGACCCTCTGACAATGCGGCACTCCCTCAGTACTGTCCATCTGACAGTGCGGCACTCACTCAGTACTGACCCTCTGACAGTGCGGCACTCCCTCAGTACTGACCATCTGACAGTGCGGCACTCCCTCAGTACTGACCCTCTAACAGTGCAGCACTCCCTCAGTATTGACCCTCTGACAGTGCGGCACACCCTCAGTACTGACCCTATGACAGTGCGGCACTCCCTCAGTACTGACCCTCTGACAGTGCAGCACTCCCTCAGTACTGACCCTCTGACAGTGCAGCACTCCCTCAGTACTGACTCTCTGACAGTGCGGCACTCCCTCAGTACTGACCCTCTGACAGTGCGGTCCTCCCTCAGTACTGACCCTCTGACGGTGCGGCACTCCCTCAGTACTGACCCTCTGACAGTGCGGCACTCCCTCAGTACTGACCCTCTGACAGTGTAGCACTCCCTCAGTACTGACCCTCTGACAGTGCGGTCCTCCCTCAGTCCTGACCCTCTGACAGTGCAGCACTCCCTCTGCACTGACCCTCTGGCAGTGCGGCACTCCCTCAGTACTGACCCTCTGACAGTGCGGCACTCCCTCAGTACTGACCCTCTGACAGTGCGGCACTCCCTCAGTACAGACCCTCTGACAGTGCGGCACTCCCTCAGTACTGACACTCTGACAGTGCAGCACTCCCTCAGTACTGACCCTCTGACAGTGCGGCACTCCCTCAGCACTGACACTCTGACAGTGCAGCGCTCCCTCAGCACTGTCCCTCTGACAGTGCAGCGCTCCCTCAGCACTGACCCTCTGACAGTGCAGCACTCCCTCAGTACAGTCCCTCTGACAGTGCAGCTCTCCCTCAGTACTGACCCTCTGACAGTGCGACACTCCCTCAGTACTGACCCTCTGACAGTGCAGCACTCCCTCAGTACTGACCCTCTGACAGTGCGGCACTCCCTCAGTACTGACCCTCTGACAGTGCAGCACTCCCTCAGTACTGACCCTCTGACAGTGCAGCACTCCCTCAGTACTGACCCTCTGACAGTGCGGCACTCCCTCAGTACTGTCCATCTGACAGTGCGGCACTCCCTCAGTACTGACCCTCTGACAGTGCAGCGCTCCCGCAGTACTGAGCCTGTGACAGTGCGGCACTCCCTCAGTACTGACCCTCTGACAGTGCGTCACTCCCTCAGTACTGACCCTCTGACAATGCGGCACTCCCTCAGTACTGACCCTCTGACAGTGCGGCACTCCCTCAGTACTGACCCTCTGACAGTGCAGCACTCCCTCAGTACTGACCCTCTGACAGTGCAGAGCTCCCTCAGTACTGACCCTCTGACAGTGCGGCACTCCCTCAGTACTGACCCTCTGACAGTGCAGCACTCCCTCAGTACTGACCCTCTGACAGTGCAGCGCTCCCTCAGTACTGACCCTCTGACAGTGCAGCACTCGCTCAGTACTGACCCTCTGACAGTGCAGCACTCCCTCAGTACTGACCCTCTGACAGTGCAGCACTCCCACAGTACTGACCCTCTGACAGTGCGGCACTCCCTCAGTACTGACCCTCTGATAGTGCGGCACTCCCTCAGTACTGACCCTCTGACAGTGCGGCACTCCCTCAGTACTGACCCTCTGACAGTGCGGCACTCCCTCAGTACTGACCCTCTGACAGTGCGACACTCCCTCAGTACTGACCCTCTGACAGTGCGGCATTCCCTCAGTACTGACCCTCTGACAGTGCGGCATTCCATCAGTACTGACCCTCTGACAGTGCTGCACTCCCTCAGTACTGACCCTCTGACAGTGCGACACTCCCTCAGTACTGACCCTCTGACAGTGCGGCACTCCCTCAGTACTGAGCCTCTGACAGTGCGGCACTCCCTCAGTACTGACCCTGTGACAGTGCGGCACTCCCTCAGTACTGACCCTCTGACAGTGCGGCACTCCCTCAGTACGGACCCTCTGAAAGTGCGGGGCTCCCTCAGTACTGACCCTCTGACAGTGTGGCATTCCCTCAGTACTGACCCTCTGACAGTGCGGCATTCCCTCAGTACTGACACTATGACAGTGCGGCACTCCCTCAGTACTGACCCTCTGACAGTGCGACACTCCCTCAGTACTGACCCTCTGACGGTGCGGCACTCCCTCAGTACTCACCTTCTGACAGTACAGCACTCCCTCATTATTGACCCTCTGGCAGTGCGGCACTCCCTCAGTACTGACCCTCTGACAGTGCAGCACTCCCTCAGTACTGACCCTCTGACAGTGCAGCACTCCCTCAGTACTGACCCTCTGACAGTGCAGCACTCCCACAGTACTGACCCTCTGACAGTGCGGCACTCCCTCAGTACTGACCCTCTGACAGTGTGGCACTCCCTCAGTACTGACCCTCTGACAGTGCGGCACTCCCTCAGTACTGACCCTGTGACAGTGCGGCACTCCCTCAGTACTGACCCTCTGACAGTGCGGCACTCCCTCAGTACGGACCCTCTGAAAGTGCGGGGCTCCCTCAGTACTGACCCTCTGACAGTGCGGCATTCCCTCAGTACTGACCCTCTGACAGTGCGGCATTCCCTCAGTACTGACACTATGACAGTGCGGCACTCCCTCAGTACTGACCCTCTGACAGTGCTGCACTCCCTCAGTACTGACCCTCTGACAGTGCGACACTCCCTCAGTACTGACACTCTGACAGTGCGGCACTCCCTCAGTACTGACCGTCTGACAGTGCGACACTCCCTCAGTACTGACCCTCTGACAGTGCGACACTCCCTCAGTACTGACCCTCTGACAGTGCAGCACTCCCTCAGTACTGACCCTTTGACAGTGCGACACTCCCTCAGTACTGACCCTCTGACGGTGCGGCACTCCCTCAGTACTGACGCTCTGACAGTGCGCACTCCCTCAGTACTGACCCTCTGACAGTGCAACACTCCCTCAGTATTGACCCTCTGACAGTGCGGCACTCCCTCAGTACTGACCCTCTGACAGTGCGGCACTCCCTCAGTACGGACCCTCTGACAGTGCAGCACTCCCACAGTACTGACCCTCTGACAGTGCGGCACTCCCTCAGTACTGACCCTCTGACAGTGCGGCACACGCTCAGTACTGACCCTCTGACAGTGCGGCACTCCCGCAGTACTGACCCTCTGACAGTGCGGCACTCCCTCAGTATTGACCCTCTGACAGTGCGGCACTCCCTCAGTACTAACCCTCTAACAGTGCGGTCCTCCCTCAGTACTGACCCTCTGACGGTGCAGCACTCCCTCAGTATTGACCCTCTGGCAGTGCGGCACTCCCTCAGTACTGACCCTCTGACAGTGCAGCACTCCCTCAGTCTTGACCCTCTGGCAGTGCGGCACTCCCTCAGTACTGACCCTCTGACAGTGCAGCACTCCCTCAGTACTGACCCTCTGACAGTGCTGCACTCCCTCAGTACTGACCCTCTGACAGTGCGACACTCCCTCAGTACTGACACTCTGACAGTGCGGCACTCCCTCAGTACTGACCCTCTGACAGTGCGGCACTCCCTCAGTACTGACCCTCTGACAGTGCGACACTCCCTCAGTACTGACCCTCTGACAGTGCGACACTCCCTCAGTACTGACCCTCTGACAGTGCAGCACTCCCTCAGTACTGACCCTCTGACAGTGCGACACTCCCTCAGTACTGACCCTCTGACGGTGCGGCACTCCCTCAGTTCTGACGCTCTGACAGTGCGCACTCCCTCAGTACTGACCCTCTGACAGTGCGGCACTCCCTCAGTACTGACCCTCTGACAGTGCGGCACTCCCTCAGTACTGACCCTCTGACAGTGCGGCATTCCCTCAGTACTGACCCTATGACAGTGCGGCATTGCCTCAGTACTGACCCTCTGACAGTGGTGCACTCCCTCAGTACTGACCCTCTGACAGTGCGACACTCCCTCAGTACTGACCCTCTGACAGTGCGACACTCCCTCAGTACTGACCCTCTGACAGTGCGACACTCCCTCAGTACTGACCCTCTGACAGTGCAGCACTCCCTCAGTACTGAACCTCTGACAGTGCGACACTCCCGCAGTACTGACCCTCTGACGGTGCGGCACTCCCTCAGTACTGACGCTCTGACAGTGCGCACTCCCTCAGTACTGACCCTCTGACAGTGCAACACTCCCTCAGTATTGACCCTCTGACAGTGCGGCACTCCCTCAGTACTGACCCTCTGACAGTGCGGTCCTCCCTCAGTACTGACTCTCTGACAGTGCGGCACTCCTTCAGTACTGACCCTCTGACAGTGCGGCACTCCCTCAGTACTGACCCTCTGACAGTGCGGCACTCTCTCAGTACTGACTCTCTGACAGTGCGGCACTCCTTCAGTACTGACCCTCTGACAGTGCGGCACTCCCTCAGTACTGACACTCTGACAGTGCTGCACTCCCTCAATACTGACCCTCTGACAGTGCGGCACTCCCTCAGTACTGACCCTCTGACAGTGCGGCACTCCCTCCGTACTGACCCTCTGACAGTGCAGCACTCCCTCAGTACTGACCCTCTGACAGTGCGGCACTCCCTCAGCACTGACCCTCTGACAGTGCAGCACTCCCTCAGTACTGACTCTCTGACAGTGCGGTACTCCTTCAGTACTGACCCTCTGACAGTGCGGCACTCCCTCAGTACTGACCCTCTGTCAGTGCAGCACTCCCTCAGTACTGACCCTCTGACAGTGCAGCACTCCCACAGTACTGACCCTCTGACCGTGCGGCACTCCCTCGGTACTGACCCTCTGACAGTGCGGCACTCCCTCAGTACTGACCCTCTGACAGTGCGGCACTCCCTCAGTACTGACCCTCTGACAGTGCGGCACTCCCTCAGTACTGACCCTCTGACAGTGCGGCACTCCCTCAGTACTGACCCTCTGACAGTGCGACACTCCCTCAGTACTGACCCTCTGAATGTGCGGCATTCCCTCAGTACTGACCCTCTGACAGTGCGGCACTCCCTCAGTACTGACCCTCTGACAGTGCGACACTCCCTCAGTACTGACCCTCTGACAGTGCGACACTCCCTCAGTACTGACCCTCTGAATGTGCGGCATTCCCTCAGTACTGACCCTCTGACAGTGCGGCACTCCCTCAGTACTGACCCTCTGACAGTGCGACACTCCCTCAGTACTGACCCTCTGACAGTGTGACACTCCCTCAGTACTGACCCTCTGACAGTGCAGCACTCCCTCAGTACTGACCCTCTGACAGTGCGACACTCCCTCAGTACTGACCCTCTGACGGTGCGGCACTCCCTCAGTACTGACGCTCTGACAGTGCGCACTCCCTCAGTACTGACCCTCTGAAAGTGCAACACTCCCTCAGTATTGACCCTCTGACAGTGCGGCACTCCCTCAGTACTGACCTTCTGACAGTGCGGCACTCCCTCAGTACTGACCCTCTGACGGTGCGGCCCTCCCTCAGTACTGACCTTCTGACAGTACAGCACTCCCTCAGTATTGACCCTCTGGCAGTGCGGCACTCCCTCAGTACTGACCCTCTGACAGTGCAGCACTCCCTCAGTACTGACTCTCTGACAGTGCGGCACTCCTTCAGTACTGACCCTCTGACAGTGCGGCACTCCCTCAGTACTGAACCTCTGACAGTGCGTTCCTCCCTCAGTACTGACCCTCTGACAGTGCAGCACTCCCTCAGTACTGACTCTCTGACAGTGCGGCACTCCCTCAGTATTGACCCTCTGACAGTGCGGCACTCCCTCAGTACTGACCCTCTGACAGTGCGTTCCTCCCTCAGTACTGACCCTCTGACGGTGCGGCCCTCCCTCAGTACTGACCTTCTGACAGTACAGCACTCCCTCAGTATTGACCCTCTGGCAGTGCGGCACTCCCTCAGTACTGACCCTCTGACAGTGCAGCACTCCCTCAGTACTGACTCTCTGACAGTGCGGCACTCCCTCAGTACTGACACTCTGACAGTGCGGCACTCCCTCAGTACTGACCCTCTTACAGTGCGGCACTTCCTCAGTACTGACCCTCTGACAGTGCGGCACTGCCTCAGTACTGACCCTCTGACAGTGCGGCACTCCCTCAGTACTGACCCTCTGACAGTGCGGCATTCCCTCAGTACTGACCCTCTGACAGTGCAGCACTCACTCAGTACTGACCCTCTGACAGCGCAGCACTCCCTCAGTACTGACCCTCTGACAGTGCGGCACTCCCTCAGCACTGACCCTCTGACAGTGCGGCACTCCCTCAGTACTGATACTCTGACAGTGCAGCACTCCCTCAGTACTGACACTCTGACAGTGCGGCACTACCTCAGTACTGACCCTCTGACAGTGCAGCGCTCCCTCAGCACTGACCCTCTGACAGTGCAACACTCCCTCAGTACTGACCCTCTGACAGTTCGGCACTCCCTCAGTACTGACCCTCTGACAGTGCGGCACTCCCTTAGTACTGACCCTCTGACAGTCCGGCACTCCCTCAGTACTGACCCTCTGACAGTGCGGCACTACCTCAGTACTGACCCTCTGACAGTGCAGCGCTCCCTCAGCACTGACCCTCTGACAGTGCAACACTCCCTCAGTACTGACCCTCTGACAGTGCGGCACTCCCTCAGTACTGACCCTCTGACAGTGCGGCACCCCCTTAGTACTGACCCTCTGACAGTGCAGCGCTCCCTCAGTACTGACCCTCTGACAGTGCGGCACTCGCTCAGTACTGACCATCTGACAGTGCGGCACTCCCTCAGTACTGACCCTCTGACAGTGCAGCTCTCCCTCAGTACTGACCCTCTGACAGTGCAGCACTCCCTCAGTACTGACCCTCTGACAGTGCGGCACTCCTTCAGTACTGACCCTCTGACAGTGCAGCACTCCCACAGTACTGACCCTCTGACAGTGCGGCCCTCCCTCAGTACTGACCTTCTGACAGTGCAGCACTCCCTCAGTATTGACCCTCTGGCAGTGCGGCATTCCCTCAGTACTGACCCTCTGACAGTGCAGCACTCCCTCAGTATTGACCCTCTGGCAGTGCGGCATTCCCTCAGTACTGACTCTCTGACAGTGTGACACTCCTTCAGTACTGACCCTCTGACAGTGCGGCACTCCTTCAGTACTGACCCTCTGACAGTGCGGCATTCCCTCAGTACTGACCCTCTGACAGTGCAGCACTCCCACAGTACTGACCCTCTGACAGGGCAGAACTCCCTCAGTACTGACCCTATGAAAGTGCGGCACTCCCTCAGTACTGACCCTCTGACAGTGCAGCACTCCCTCACGACTGACCCTCTGACAGTGCGACACTCCCTCAGTACTGACCCTCTGACAGTGCAGCACTCCCTCAGTACTGACCTTCTGACAGTGCGGTCCTCCCTCAGTACTGACCCTCTGAAGCTGCGGCCCTCCCTCAGTACTGACCTTCTGACAGTGCAGCACTCCCTCAGTACTGACCCTCTGACAGTGCGGCACTCCCTTAGTACTGACCCTCTGACAGTGCGGCACTCCCTCAGTACTGACTCTCTGACAGTGCGGCACTCCTTCAGTACTGACCCTCTGACAGTGCGGCACTCCTTCAGTACTGACCCTCTGACAGTGCGGCACACCCTCAGTACTGACCCTCTGACAGTGCGGCACTCCCTCAGTACTGACACTCTGACAGTGCTGCACTCCCTCAGTACTGACCCTCTGACAGTGCGGCACTCCCTCAGTACTGACCCTCTGACAGTGCGGCACTCCCTCAGTACTAACCCTCTAACAGTGCGGTCCTCCCTCAGTACTGACCCTCTGACGGTGCAGCACTACCTCAGTATTGACCCTCTGGCAGTGCGGCACTCCCTCAGTACTGACCCTCTGACAGTGCAGCACTCCCTCAGTATTGACCCTCTGGCAGTGCGGCACTCCCTCAGTACTGACCCTCTGACAGTGCAGCACTCCCTCAGTACTGACCCTCTGACAGTGCTGCACTCCCACAGTACTGACCCTCTGACAGTGCGACACTCCCTCAGTACTGACACTCTGACAGTGCGGCACTCCCTCAGTACTGACCCTCTGACAGTGCGGCACTCCCTCAGTACTGACCCTCTGACAGTGCGACACTCCCTCAGTACTGACCCTCTGACAGTGCGACACTCCCTCAGTACTGACCCTCTGACAGTGCAGCACTCCCTCAGTACTGACCCTCTGACAGTGCGACACTCCCTCAGTACTGACCCTCTGACGGTGCGGCACTCCCTCAGTACTGACGCTCTGACAGTGCGCACTCCCTCAGTACTGACCCTCTGACAGTGCAACACTCCCTCAGTATTGACCCTCTGACAGTGCGGCACTCCCTCAGTACTGACCATCTGACAGTGCGGCACTCCCTCAGTACTGACCCTCTGACAGTGCGGTCCTCCCTCAGTACTGACCCTCTGACGGTGCGGCCCTCCCTCAGTACTGACCTTCTGACAGTACAGCACTCCCTCAGTATTGACCCTCTGGCAGTGCGGCACTCCCTCAGTACTGACCCTCTGACAGTGCAGCACTCCCTCAGTACTGACTCTCTGACAGTGCGGCACTCCTTCAGTACTGACCCTCTGACAGTGCGGCACTCCCTCAGTACTGACACTCTGAAAGTGCTGCACTCCCTCAGTACTGACCCTCTGACAGTGCGGCACTCCCTCAGTATTGACTCTCTGACAGTGCGGCACTCCCTCAGTACTGACGCTCAGACAGTGCAGCACTCCCTCAGTACTGACTCTCTGACAGTGCGGTACTCCTTCAGTACTGACCCTCTGACAGTGCGGCACTCCCTCAGTACTGACCCTCTGACAGTGCAGCACTCCCTCAGTACGGACCCTCTGACAGTGCAGCACTCCCACCGTACTGACCCTCTGACAGTGCGGCACTCCCTCAGTACTGACCCTCTGACAGTGCGGCACACGCTCAGTACTGACCCTCTGACAGTGCGGCACTCCCTCAGTACTGACCCTCTGACAGTGCGGCACTCCCTCAGTACTGACCCTCTGACAGTGCGGCACTCCCTCAGTACTAACTCTCTAACAGTGCGACACTCCCTCAGTACTGACCCTCTGACAGTGCGGCATTCCCTCAGTACTGACCCTCTGACAGTGCGGCATTCCCTCAGTACTGACCCTATGACAGTGCGGCATTGCCTCAGTACTGACCCTCTGACAGTGCTGCACTCCCTCAGTACTGACCCTCTGACAGTGCGACACTCCCTCAGTACTGACCCTCTGACAGTGCGACACTCCCTCAGTACTGACCCTCTGACAGTGCGACACTCCCTCAGTACTGACCCTCTGACAGTGCAGCACTCCCTCAGTACTGAACCTCTGACAGTGCGACACTCCCTCAGTACTGACCCTCTGACGGTGCGGCACTCCCTCAGTACTGACGCTCTGACAGTGCGCACTCCCTCAGTACTGACCCTCTGACAGTGCAACACTCCCTCAGTATTGACCCTCTGACAGTGCGGCACTCCCTCAGTACTGACCCTCTGACAGTGCGGTCCTCCCTCAGTACTGACTCTCTGACAGTGCGGCACTCCTTCAGTACTGACCCTCTGACAGTGCGGCACTCCCTCAGTACTGACCCTCTGACAGTGCGGCACTCTCTCAGTACTGACTCTCTGACAGTGCGGCACTCCTTCAGTACTGACCCTCTGACAGTGCGGCACTCCCTCAGTACTGACACTCTGACAGTGCTGCACTCCCTCAATACTGACCCTCTGACAGTGCGGCACTCCCTCAGTACTGACCCTCTGACAGTGCGGCACTCCCTCCGTACTGACCCTCTGACAGTGCAGCACCCACTCAGTACTGACCCTCTGACAGTGCGGCACTCCCTCAGCACTGACCCTCTGACAGTGCAGCACTCCCTCAGTACTTACTCTCTGACAGTGCGGTACTCCTTCAGTACTGACCCTCTGACAGTGCGGCACTCCCTCAGTATTGACCCTCTGACAGTGCAGCACTCCCTCAGTACTGACCCTCTGACAGTGCAGCACTCCCACAGTACTGACCCTCTGACCGTGCGGCACTCCCTCGGTACTGACCCTCTGACAGTGCGGCACTCCCTCAGTACTGACCCTCTGACAGTGCGGCACTCCCTCAGTACTGACCCTCTGACAGTGCGGCACTCCCTCAGTACTGACCCTCTGACAGTGCGACACTCCCTCAGTACTGACCCTCTGAATGTGCGGCATTCCCTCAGTACTGACCCTCTGACAGTGCGGCACTCCCTCAGTACTGACCCTCTGACAGTGCGACACTCCCTCAGTACTGACCCTCTGACAGTGTGACACTCCCTCAGTACTGACCCTCTGACAGTGCAGCACTCCCTCAGTACTGACCCTCTGACAGTGCGACACTCCCTCAGTACTGACCCTCTGACGGTGCGGCACTCCCTCAGTACTGACGCTCTGACAGTGCGCACTCCCTCAGTACTGACCCTCTGAAAGTGCAACACTCCCTCAGTATTGACCCTCTGACAGTGCGGCACTCCCTCAGTACTGACCCTCTGACAGTGCGGCACTCCCTCAGTACTGACCCTCTGACGGTGCGGCCCTCCCTCAGTACTGACCTTCTGACAGTACAGCACTCCCTCAGTATTGACCCTCTGGCAGTGCGGCACTCCCTCAGTACTGACCCTCTGACAGTGCAGCACTCCCTCAGTACTGACTCTCTGACAGTGCGGCACTCCTTCAGTACTGACCCTCTGACAGTGCGGCACTCCCTCAGTACTGACCCTCTGACAGTGCAGCACTCCCTCAGTACTGAACCTCTGACGGTGCGGCACTCCCTCAGTACTGACGCTCTGACAGTGCGCACTCCCTCAGTACTGACCCTCTGACAGTGCAACACTCCCTCAGTATTGACCCTCTGACAGTGCGGCACTCCCTCAGTACTGACCCTCTGACAGTGCGTTCCTCCCTCAGTACTGACCCTCTGACGGTGCGGCCCTCCCTCAGTACTGACCTTCTGACAGTACAGCACTCCCTCAGTATTGACCCTCTGGCAGTGCGGCACTCCCTCAGTACTGACCCTCTGACAGTGCAGCACTCCCTCAGTACTAACTCTCTGACAGTGCGGCACTCCCTCAGTACTGACACTCTGACAGTGCGGCACTCCCTCAGTACTGACCCTCTGACAGTGCGGCACTTCCTCAGTACTGACCCTCTGACAGTGCGGCACTGCCTCAGTACTGACCCTCTGACAGTGCGGCACTCCCTCAGTACTGGCCCTATGACAGTGCGGGGCGCCCTCAGTACTGACCCTCTGACAGCGCAGCACTCCCTCAGTACTGACCCTCTGACAGTGCGGCACTCCCTCAGCACTGACCCTCTGACAGTGCGGCACTCCCTCAGTACTGATACTCTGACAGTGCAGCACTCCCTCAGTACTGACACTCTGACAGTGCGGCACTACCTCAGTACTGACCCTCTGACAGTGCAGCGCTCCCTCAGCACTGACCCTCTGACAGTGCAACACTCCCTCAGTACTGACCCTCTGACAGTTCGGCACTCCCTCAGTACTGACCCTCTGACAGTGCGGCACTCCCTTAGTACTGACCCTCTGAAAGTCCGGCACTCCCTCAGTACTGACCCTCTGACAGTGCGGCACTACCTCAGTACTGACCCTCTGACAGTGCAGCGCTCCCTCAGCACTGACCCTCTGACAGTGCAACACTCCCTCAGTACTGACCCTCTGACAGTGCGGCACTCCCTCAGTACTGACCCTCTGACAGTGCGGCACTCCCTTAGTACTGACCCTCTGACAGTGCAGCGCTCCCTCAGTACTGACCCTCTGACAGTGCGGCACTCGCTCAGTACTGACCATCTGACAGTGCGGCACTCCCTCAGTACTGACCCTCTGACAGTGCAGCTCTCCCTCAGTACTGACCCTCTGACAGTGCAGCACTCCCTCAGTACTGACCCTCTGACAGTGCGGCACTCCTTCAGTACTGACCCTCTGACAGTGCAGCACTCCCACAGTACTGACCCTCTGACAGTGCGGCCCTCCCTCAGTACTGACCTTCTGACAGTGCAGCACTCCCTCAGTATTGACCTTCTGGCAGTGCGGCACTCCCTCAGTACTGACCCTCTGACAGTGCAGCACTCCCTCAGTACTGACTCTCTGACAGTGTGACACTCCTTCAGTACTGACCCTCTGACAGTGCGGCACTCCTTCAGTACTGACCCTCTGACAGTGCGGCATTCCCTCAGTACTGACCCTCTGACAGTGCAGCACTCCCACAGTACTGACCCTCTGACAGGGCAGAACTCCCTCAGTACTGACCCTATGAAAGTGCGGCACTCCCTCAGTACTGACCCTCTGACAGTGCAGCACTCCCTCACGACTGACCCTCTGACAGTGCGACACTCCCTCAGTACTGACCCTCTGACAGTGCAGCACTCCCTCAGTACTGACCTTCTGACAGTGCGGTCCTCCCTCAGTACTGACCCTCTGACGCTGCGGCCCTCCCTCAGTACTGACCTTCTGACAGTGCAGCACTCCCACAGTACTGACCCTCTGACAGTGCGGCCCTCCCTCAGTACTGACCTTCTGACAGTGCAGCACTCCCTCAGTATTGACCCTCTGGCAGTGCGGCACTCCCTCAGTACTGACCCTCTGACAGTGCAGCACTCCCTCAGTACTGACTCTCTGACAGTGCGACACTCCTTCAGTACTGACCCTCTGACAGTGCGGCACTCCTTCAGTACTGACCCTCTGACAGTGCGGCATTCCCTCAGTACTGACCCTCTGACAGTGCAGCACTCCCACAGTACTGACCCTCTGACAGGGCAGAACTTCCTCAGTACTGACCCTATGACAGTGCGGCACTCCCTCAGTACTGACCCTCTGACAGTGCAGCACTCCCTCAGTACTGACCCTCTGACAGTGCGACACTCCCTCAGTACTGACCCTCTGACAGTGCAGCACTCCCTCAGTACTGACCTTCTGACAGTGCGGTCCTCCCTCAGTACTGACCCTCTGACGCTGCGGCCCTCCCTCAGTACTGACCTTCTGACAGTGCAGCACTCCCTCAGTACTGACCCTCTGGCAGTGCGGCACTCCCTCAGTACTGACCCTCTGACAGTGCGGCACTCCCTCAGTACTGACCCTCTGACAGTGCGGCACTCCCTCAGTACTGACCCTCTGACAGTGCGGCACTCCCTCAGTACTGACCCTCTGACAGTGCGGCACTCCCTCAGTACTGACCCTCTGACAGTGCGGCACTCCCTCAGTACTGAACCTCTGACAGTGCGGCACTCCCTCAGTACTGACCCTCTGACAGTGCGGCACTCCCTCAGTACTGACCCCCTGACAGTGCGGCACTCCCTCAGTACTGACCCTCTGACAACGCGGGGCTCCCTCAGTACTGACCCTCTGACAGTGCGGCATTCCCTCAGTACTGACCCTCTGACAGTGCAGCACTCCCTCAGTACTGACCCTCTGACAGTGCGGCACTCCCTCAGTACTGACCCTCTGACAGTGCGGCACTCCCTCAGTCCTGACCTTCTGACAGTGCGGCACTCCCTCAGTACTGACCCTCTGACAGTGCGGCAATCCCTCAGTACTGACCCTGTGACAGTGCAGCACTCCCTCAGTACTGACACTCTGACAGTGCGGTCCACCCTCAGTACTGACCCTCTGACGGTGCGGCCCTCCCTCAGTACTGACCCTCTGACAGTGCAGCACTCCCTCAGTACTGACCCTCTGACAGTGCAGCACTCCCTCAGTACTGCCCCTCTGACAGTGCAGCATTCCCTCAATACTGACGCTCTGACAGTGCGGCACTCCCTCAGTACTGACACTCTGACAGTGCGGCACTCCCTCAGTACTGACCCTCTGACAGTGCGGCACTCCCTCAGTACTGACCCTCTGACAGTGCAGCACTCCCTCAGTACTGACCCTCTGACAGTGCAGCACTCCCTCAGTACTGCCCCTCTGACAGTGCAGCACTCCCTCAGTACTGACACTCTGACAGTGCGGTCCTCCCTCAGTACTGACCCTCTGACGGTGCGGCCCTCCCTCAGTACTGACCTTCTGACAGTGCAGCACTCCCTCAGTATTGACCCTCTGGCAGTGCGGCACTCCCTCAGTACTGACCCTCTGACAGTGCGGTCCTCCCTCAGTACTGACCCTCTGACGCTGCGGCCCTCCCTCAGTACTGAACTTCTGACAGTGCAGCACTCCCTCAGTACTGACCCTCTGGCAGTGCGGCACTCCCTCAGTACTGAACCTCTGAAAGTGCGGCACTTCCTCAGTCCTGACCCTCTGACAGTGCGGCACTCCCTCAGTACTGACCCTCTGACAGTGCGGTACTCCCTCAGTACTGACCCTCTGACAGTGCGGCACTCCCTCAGTACTGACCCTCTGACAGTGCGGCACTCGCTCAGTACTGAACCTCTGACAGTGCGGCACTCCCTCAGTACTGACCCTCTGACAGTGCTGCACTCCCTCAGTACTGACCCTCTGACAGTGCAGCACTCCCTCAGTACTGACCCCCTGACAGTGCAGCACTCCCTCAGTACTGGCCCTCTGACAGAGCGGCACTCCCTCAGTACTGACCCTCTGACAGTGCGGCACTCCCTCAGTACTGACCCTCTGACAGTGCGGCACTCCCTCAGTACTGACCCTCTGACAGTGCGGCACTCCCTCAGAACTGACCCTCTGACAGTGCGGCACTCCCTCAGTACTGACCCTCTGACAGTGCGGCACTCCCTCAGTACTGACCCTCTGACAGTGCGGCACTCCCTCAGTACTGACCCTCTGACAGTGCGGCACTCCCTCAGAACTGACCCTCTGACAGTGCGGCACTCCCTCAGTACTGACCCTCTGACAGTGCGGCACTCCCTCAGTACTGACCCTCTGACAGTGCGGCACTCCCTCAGTACTGACCCTCTGACAGCGCGGGGCTCCCTCAGTACTGACCCTCTGACAGTGCGGCACTCCCTCAGTACTGACCCTCTGACAGTGCAGCACTCCCTCAGTACTGACCCTCTGACAGTGCGGCACTCCCTCAGTACTGACCCTCTGACAGTGCGGCACTCCCTCAGTACTGACCTTCTGACAGTGCGCAACTCGCTCAGTACTGACCCTCTGACAGTGCGGCACTCCCTCAGTACTGACCCTGTGACAGTGCAGCACTCCTTCAGTACTGACCCTCTGACAGTGCAGCATTCCCTCAGTACTGACCCTCTGACAGTGCAGCACTCCCTCAGTACTGACCCTCTGACAGTGCAGCACTCCCTCAGTACTGACACTCTGACAGTGCGGCACTCCCTCAGTACTGACCCTCTGACAGTGCGGCACTCCCTCAGTACTGACCCTCTGACAGTGCAGCACTCCCTCAGTACTAACCCTCTGACAGTGCAGCACTCCCTCAGTACTGGCCCTGTGACAGTGCGGTCCTCCCTCAGTACTGACGCTCTGACGGTGCGGCCCTCCCTCAGTACTGACCTTATGACAGTGCAGCACTCCCTCAGTATTGACCCTCTGGCAGTGCGGCACTCCCTCAGTACTGACCCTCTGACAGTGCAGCACTCCCTCAGTACTGATTCTCTGACAGTGCGACACTCCTTCAGTACTGACCCTCTGACAATGCGGCACTCCCTCAGTACTGACCCTCTGACAGTGCAGCTCTCCCTCAGTACTGACCCTCTGACAGTGCGGCACTCCCTCAGTACTGACCCTCTGACAGTGCAGCACTCCCTCAGTACTGACCATCTGACAGTGCGGCACTCCCTCAGTATTGACCCTCTGGCAGTGCGGCACCCCCTCAGTACTGACCCTCTGACAGTGCAGCACTCCCTCAGTACTGACCCTCTGACAGTGCAGCACTCCCTCAGTACTGAGCCTCTGACAGTGCGGCATTCCCTCAGTACTGACCCTCTGACAGTGCAGCACTCCCTCAGTACTGACTCTCTGACAGTGTGACACTCCTTCTGCACTGACCCTCTGAAAGTGCAGCACTCCCTCAGTACTGACCCTCTGACAGTGCGGCACTCCCTCAGTACTGACCCTCTGACAGTGCGGCACTCCCTCAGTACTGACCCTCTGACAGTGCGGCACTCCCTCAGTACTGACCCTCTGACAGTACGGCACTCCCTCAGTACTGACCCTCTGACAGTGCGGGGCTCCCTCAGTACTGACCCTCTGACAGTGCGGCACTCCCTCAGTACTGACCCTGTGACAGTGCAGCACTCCTTCAGTACTGAACCTCTGACAGTGCGGCGCTCCCTCAGTACTGACCCTCTGACAGTGCGGCACTCCCTCAGTACTGACCCTCTGACAGTGCAGCACTCCCTCAGTACTGACCCTCTGACAGTGCAGCACTCCCTCAGTACTGACCCTCTGACAGTGCAGCACTCCCTCAGTACTGACACTCTGACAGTGCGGTCCTCCCTCAGTACTGACCCTCTGACGGTGCGGCCCTCCCTCAGTACTGACCTTCTGACAGTGCAGCACTCCCTCAGTATTGACCCTCTGGCCGTGCGGCAGTCCCTCAGTACTGACCCTCTGACAGTGCGGTCCTCCCTCAGTACTGACCCTCTGACGCTGCGGCCCTCCCGCAGTACTGACCTCCTGACAGTGCAGCACTCCCTCAGTACTGACCCTCTGGCAGTGCGGCATTCGCTCAGTACTGACCCTCTGACAGTGCGGTCCTCCCTCAGTACTGACCCTCTGACGCTGCGGCCCTCCCTCAGTACTGACCTTCTGACAGTGCAGCACTCCCTCAGTACTGACCCTCTGGCAGTGCGGCACTCCCTCAGTACTGACCCTCTGACTTTGCGGCACTCCCTCAGTACTGACCCTCTGACAGTGCGGTACTCCCTCAGTACTGACCCTCTGACAGTGCGGTACTCCCTCAGTACTGACCCTCTGACAGTGCGGCACTCCCTCAGTACTGACCCTCTGACAGTGCGGCACTCCCTCAGTACTGAACCTCTGACAGTGCGGCACTCCCTCAGTACTGACCCTCTGACAGTGCGGCACTCCCTCAGTACTGACCCTCTGACAGTGCAGCACTCCCTCAGTACTGACCCTCTGACAGTGCAGCACTCCCTCAGTACTGGCCCTCTGACAGAGCGGCACTCCCTCAGTACTGACCCTCTGACAGTGCGGCACTCCCTCAGTACTGACCCTCTGACAGTGCAGCACTCCCTCAGTACTGACCATCTGACAGTGCGGCACTCCCTCAGTATTGACCCTCTGGCAGTGCGGCACTCCCTCAGTACTGACCCTCTGACAGTGCAGCACTCCCTCAGTACTGACTCTCTGACAGTGTGACACTCCTTCAGCACTGACCCTCTGACAGTGCGGCACTCCCTCAGTACTGACCCTCTGACAGTGCAGCACTCCCTCAGTACTGACCCTCTGACAGTGCGGCACTCCCTCAGTACTTACCCTCTGACAGTGCGGCACTCCCTCAGTACTGACCCTCTGACATTGTGGCACTCACTCAGTACTGACCCTCTGACTGTGCGGCACTCCCTCAGTACTGACCCTCTGACAGTGCGGCACTCCCTCAGTACTGACCCTCTGACAGTGCGGCACTCCCTCAGTACTGACCCTCTGACAGTACGGCACTCCCTCAGTACTGACCCTCTGACAGTGCGGCACTCCCTCAGTACTGACCCTCTGACAGTGCAGCACTCCCTCAGTACTGACTCTCTGACAGTGCGGCACTCCCTCAGTACTGACCCTCTGACAGTGCGGCACTCCCTCAGTACTGACCCTCTGACAGTGCAGCACTCCCTCAATACTGACCCTCTGACAGTGCGGCACTCCCTCAGTACAGACCCTCTGACAGTGCGGCACTCCCTCAGTACTGACCCTCTGACAGTGCAGCACTCCCTCAGTACTGACCCTCTGACAGTGCAGCACTCCCTCAGTACTGACCCTCTGACAGTGCAGCACTCCCTCAGTACTGACCCTCTGGCAGTGCAGCACTCCCTCAGTACTGACACTCTGACAGTGCAGCACTCCCTCAGTACTGACCCTCTGACAGTGCAGCACTCCCTCAGTACTGACCCTCTGACAGTGCAGCACTCCCTCAGTACTGACCCTCTGACAGTGCAGCACTCCCTCAGTACTGACCCTCTGACAGTGTGACACTCCCTCAGTACTGACCCTCTGACAGTGCAGCACTCCCTCAGTACTGACCCTCTGACAGTGCGGCACTCCCTCAGTCCTGACCCTCTGACAGTGCATCACTCCCTCAGTACTGACCCTCTGACAGTGCAGCACTCCCTCAGTACTGACCCTCTGACAGTGCAGCACTCCCTCAGTACTGAACCTCTGATAGTGTGACACTCCCTCAGTACTGACCCTCTGACAGTGCAGCACTCCCTCAGTACTGACCCTCTGGCAGTGCAGCGCTCCCTCAGTACTGACCCTCTGACAGTGCGGCACTCCCTCAGTACTGACCCTCTGACAGTGCGGGGCTCCCTCAGTACTGACCCTCTGACAGTGCGGCACTCCCTCAGTACTGACCCTGTGACAGTGCAGCACTCCTTCAGTACTGAACCTCTGACAGTGCGGCGCTCCCTCAGTACTGACCCTCTGACAGTGCGGCACTCCCTCAGTACTGACCCTCTGACAGTGCAGCACTCCCTCAGTACTGACCCTCTGACAGTGCAGCACTCCCTCAGTACTGACCCTCTGACAGTGCAGCACTCCCTCAGTACTGACACTCTGACAGTGCGGTCCTCCCTCAGTACTGACCCTCTGACGGTGCGGCCCTCCCTCAGTACTGACCTTCTGACAGTGCAGCACTCCCTCAATACTGACCCTCTGACAGTGCAGCACTCCCTCAGTACTGACCCTCTGACAGTGCAGCACTCCCTCAGTACTGACCCTCTGACAGTGTGACACTCCCTCAGTACTGACCCTCTGACAGTGCAGCACTCCCTCAGTACTGACCCTCTGACAGTGCGGCACTCCCTCAGTCCTGACCCTCTGACAGTGCATCACTCCCTCAGTACTGACCCTCTGACAGTGCAGCACTCCCTCAGTACTGACCCTCTGACAGTGCAGCACTCCCTCAGTACTGAACCTCTGATAGTGTGACACTCCCTCAGTACTGACCCTCTGACAGTGCAGCACTCCCTCAGTACTGACCCTCTGGCAGTGCAGCGCTCCCTCAGTACTGACCCTCTGACAGTGCGGCACTCCCTCAGTACTGACCCTCTGACAGTGCGGGGCTCCCTCAGTACTGACCCTCTGACAGTGCGGCACTCCCTCAGTACTGACCCTGTGACAGTGCAGCACTCCTTCAGTACTGAACCTCTGACAGTGCGGCGCTCCCTCAGTACTGACCCTCTGACAGTGCGGCACTCCCTCAGTACTGACCCTCTGACAGTGCAGCACTCCCTCAGTACTGACCCTCTGACAGTGCAGCACTCCCTCAGTACTGACCCTCTGACAGTGCAGCACTCCCTCAGTACTGACACTCTGACAGTGCGGTCCTCCCTCAGTACTGACCCTCTGACGGTGCGGCCCTCCCTCAGTACTGACCTTCTGACAGTGCAGCACTCCCTCAATACTGACCCTCTGACAGTGCAGCACTCCCTCAGTACTGACCCTCTGACAGTGCAGCACTCCCTCAGTACTGACACTCTGACAGTGCGGTCCTCCCTCAGTACTGACCCTCTGACGGTGCGGCCCTCCCTCAGTACTGACCTTCTGACAGTGCAGCACTCCCTCAGTATTGACCCTCTGGCCGTGCGGCACTCACTCAGTACTGACCCTCTGACAGTGCGGTCCTCCCTCAGTACTGACCCTCTGACGCTGCGGCCCTCCCTCAGTCCTGACCCTCTGGCAGTGCGGCATTCGCTCAGTACTGACCCTCTGACAGTGCGGTCCTCCCTCAGTACTGACCCTCTGACGCTGCGGCCCTCCCTCAGTACTGACCTTCTGACAGTGCAGCACTCCCTCAGTACTGACCCTCTGGCAGTGCGGCACTCCCTCAGTACTGACCCTCTGACAGTGCGGCACTCCCTCAGTACTGACCCTCTGACAGTGCGGCACTCCCTCAGTACTGACCCTCTGACAGTGCGGCACTCCCTCAGTACTGAACCTCTGACAGTGCGGCACTCCCTCAGTACTGACCCTCTGACAGTGCGGCACTCCCTCAGTACTGACCCTCTGACAGTGCAGCACTCCCTCAGTACTGACCCTCTGACAGTGCAGTACTCCCTCAGTACTGGCCCTCTGACAGAGCGGCACTCCCTCAGTACTGACCCTCTGACAGTGCGGCACTCCCTCAGTACTGACCCTCTGACTGTGCGGCACTCCCTCAGTACTGACCCTCTGACAGTGCGGCACTCCCTCAGTACTGACCCTCTGACAGTGCGGCACTCCCTCAGTACTGACCCTCTGACAGTGCGGCACTCCCTCAGTACTGACCCTCTGACAGCGCGGGGCTCCCTCAGTACTGACCCTCTGACAGTGCGGCATTCCCTCAGTACTGACCCTCTGACAGTGCAGCACTACCTCAGTACTGACCCTCTGACAGTGCGGCACTCCCTCAGTACTGACCCTCTGACAGTGTGGCACTCCCTCAGTACTGACCTTCTGACAGTGCGGCACTCCCTCAGTACTGACCCTCTGACAGTGCAGCACTCCCTCAGTACTGACCCTCTGACAGTGTGGCACTCCCTCAGTACTGACCTTCTGACAGTGCGGCACTCCCTCAGTACTGACCCTCTGACAGTGCGGCACTCCTTCAGTACTGACCCTTTGACAGTGCAGCATTCCCTCAGTACTGACCCTCTGACAGTGCGGCACTCCCTCAGTACTGACACTCTGACAGTGCGGCACTCCCTCAGTATTGACCCTCTGACAGTGCGGCACTCCCTCAGTACTGACCCTCTGACAGTGCAGCACTCCCCCAGTACTGACCCTCTGACAGTGCAGCACTCCCTCAGTACTGGCCCTGTGACAGTGCGGTCCTCCCTCAGTACTGACCCTCTGACGGTGCGGCCCTCCC
Source organism: Scyliorhinus torazame (assembly GCF_047496885.1). NCBI lineage: Eukaryota > Metazoa > Chordata > Chondrichthyes > Carcharhiniformes > Scyliorhinidae > Scyliorhinus > Scyliorhinus torazame. The sequence goes on from NC_092721.1 coordinate 214,882,436, forward strand.
TCAGTACTGACCTTCTGACAGTGCAGCACTCCCTCAGTATTGACCCTCTGGCAGTGCGGCACTCCCTCAGTACTGACCCTCTGACAGTGCGACACTCCTTCAGTACTGACCCTCTGACAGTGCGGCACTCCCTCAGTACTGACCCTCTGACAGTGCGACACTCCTTCAGTACTGACCCTCTGACAGTGCGGCACTCCCTCAGTACTGACCCTCTGACAGTGCAGCTCTCCCTCAGTACTGACCCTCTGACAGTGCGGCACTCCCTCAGTACTGACCCTCTGACAGTGCAGCACTCCCTCAGTACTGACCATCTGACAGTGCGGCACTCCCTCAGTATTGACCCTCTGGCAGTGCGGCACTCCCTCAGTACTGACCCTCTGACAGTGCAGCACTCCCTCAGTACTGACTCTCTGACAGTGTGACACTCCTTCAGCACTGACCCTCTGACAGTGCGGCACTACCTCAGTACTGACCCTCTGACAGCGCAGCACTCCCTCAGTACTGACCCTCTGACAGTGCGGCACTCCCTCAGTACTGACCCTCTGACAGTACGGCACTCCCTCAGTACTGACCCTCTGACATTGTGGCACTCCCTCAGTACTGACCCTCTGACTGTGCGGCACTCCCTCAGTACTGACCCTCTGACAGTGCGGCACTCCCTCAGTACTGACCCTCTGACAGTGCGGCACTCCCTCAGTACTGACCCTCTGACAGTACGGCACTCCCTCAGTACTGACCCTCTGACAGTGCGGGGCTCCCTCAGTACTGACCCTCTGACAGTGCGGCACTCCCTCAGTACTGACCCTGTGACAGTGCAGCACTCCTTCAGTACTGACCCTCTGACAGTGCAGCGCTCCCTCAGTACTGACCCTCTGACAGTGCGGCACTCCCTCAGTACTGACCCTCTGACAGTGCGGCACTCCCTCAGTACTGACACTCTGACAGTGCAGCACTCCCTCAGTACTGACCCTCTGACAGTGCAGCTCTCCCTCAGTACTGACCCTCTGACAGTGCGGCACTCCCTCAGTACTGACCCTCTGACAGTGCAGCACTCCCTCAGTACTGACTCTCTGACAGTGCGGCACTCCCTCAGTACTGACCCTCTGACAGTGCGGCACTCCCTCAGTGCTGACCCTCTGACAGTGCAGCACTCCCTCAATACTGACCCTCTGACAGTGCGGCACTCCCTCAGTACTGACCCTCTGACAGTGCGGCACTCCCTCAGTACTGACCCTCTGACAGTGCAGCACTCCCTCAGTACTGACCCTCTGACAGTGCAGCACTCCCTCAGTACTGACCCTCTGACAGTGCAGCACTCCCTCAGTACTGACCCTCTGGCAGTGCAGCACTCCCTCAGTACTGACCCTCTGACAGTGCAGCACTCCCTCAGTACTGACCCTCTGACAGTGCAGCACTCCCTCAGTACTGACCCTCTGACAGTGCAGCACTCCCTCAGTACTGACCCTCTGACAGTGCAGCACTCCCTCAGTACTGACCCTCTGACAGTGTGACACTCCCTCAGTACTGACCCTCTGACAGTGCGGCACTCCCTCAGTACTGACCCTCTGACAGTGCATCACTCCCTCAGTACTGACCCTCTGACAGTGCAGCACTCCCTCAGTACTGACCCTCTGACAGTGCAGCACTCCCTCAGTACTGACCCTCTGGCAGTGCAGCGCTCCCTCAGTACTGACCCTCTGACAGTGCGGCACTCCCTCAGTACTGACCCTCTGGCAGTGCAGCGCTCCCTCAGTACTGACCCTCTGACAGTGCGGCACTCCCTCAGTACTGACCCTCTGACAGTGCAGCACTCCCTCAGTACTGACCCTCTGACAGTGCGGCACTCCCTCAGTACTGACCCTCTGACAGTGCAGCACTCCCTCAGTACTGACCCTCTGACAGTGCAGCACTCCCTCAGTACTGACCCTCTGACAGTGCGGCACTCCCTCAGTACTGACCCTCTGACAGTGCAGCACTCCCTCAGAACTGACCCTCTGACAGTGCAGCACCCCCTCAGTACTGACCCTCTGACAGTGCAGCACTCCCTCAGTACTGACCCTCTGACAGTGCAGCACTCCCTCAGTACTGACCCTCTGACAGTGCGGCACTCCCTCAGTACTGACCCTCTGACAGTGCGGCACTCCCTCAGTACTGACCCTCTGACAGTGCAGCATTCCCTCAGAACTGGCCCTCTGACAGTGCGGCACTCCCTCAGTACTGACCCTCTGACAGTGCAGCACTCCCTCAGTACTGACCCTCTGACAGTGCAGCACTCCCTCAGTACTGACCCTCTGACAGTGCGGCACTCCCTCAGTACTGACCCTCTGACAGTGCGGCACTCCCTCAGTACTGACCCTCTGACAGTGCGGCACTCCCTCAGTACTGACCCTCTGACAGTGCAGCACTCCCTCAGTACTGACCCTCTGACAGTGCGGCACTCCCTCAGTACTGACCCTCTGACAGTGCGGCACTCCCTCAGAACTGACCCTCTGACAGTGCGGCACTCCCTCAGTACTGACCCTCTGACAGTGCGGCACTCCCTCAGTACTGACCCTCTGACAGTGCGGCACTCCCTCAGTACTGACCCTCTGACAGCGCGGGGCTCCCTCAGTACTGACCCTCTGACAGTGCGGCACTCCCTCAGTACTGACCCTCTGACAGTGCAGCACTCCCTCAGTACTGACCCTCTGACAGTGCGGCACTCCCTCAGTACTGACCCTCTGACAGTGCGGCACTCCCTCAGTACTGACCTTCTGACAGTGCGCAACTCGCTCAGTACTGACCCTCTGACAGTGCGGCACTCCCTCAGTACTGACCCTGTGACAGTGCAGCACTCCTTCAGTACTGACCCTCTGACAGTGCAGCATTCCCTCAGTACTGACCCTCTGACAGTGCAGCACTCCCTCAGTACTGACCCTCTGACAGTGCAGCACTCCCTCAGTACTGACACTCTGACAGTGCGGCACTCCCTCAGTACTGACCCTCTGACAGTGCGGCACTCCCTCAGTACTGACCCTCTGACAGTGCAGCACTCCCTCAGTACTAACCCTCTGACAGTGCAGCACTCCCTCAGTACTGGCCCTGTGACAGTGCGGTCCTCCCTCAGTACTGACGCTCTGACGGTGCGGCCCTCCCTCAGTACTGACCTTATGACAGTGCAGCACTCCCTCAGTATTGACCCTCTGGCAGTGCGGCACTCCCTCAGTACTGACCCTCTGACAGTGCAGCACTCCCTCAGTACTGATTCTCTGACAGTGCGACACTCCTTCAGTACTGACCCTCTGACAATGCGGCACTCCCTCAGTACTGACCCTCTGACAGTGCAGCTCTCCCTCAGTACTGACCCTCTGACAGTGCGGCACTCCCTCAGTACTGACCCTCTGACAGTGCAGCACTCCCTCAGTACTGACCATCTGACAGTGCGGCACTCCCTCAGTATTGACCCTCTGGCAGTGCGGCACCCCCTCAGTACTGACCCTCTGACAGTGCAGCACTCCCTCAGTACTGACCCTCTGACAGTGCAGCACTCCCTCAGTACTGAGCCTCTGACAGTGCGGCATTCCCTCAGTACTGACCCTCTGACAGTGCAGCACTCCCTCAGTACTGACTCTCTGACAGTGTGACACTCCTTCTGCACTGACCCTCTGAAAGTGCAGCACTCCCTCAGTACTGACCCTCTGACAGTGCGGCACTCCCTCAGTACTGACCCTCTGACAGTGCGGCACTCCCTCAGTACTGACCCTCTGACAGTGCGGCACTCCCTCAGTACTGACCCTCTGACAGTACGGCACTCCCTCAGTACTGACCCTCTGACAGTGCGGGGCTCCCTCAGTACTGACCCTCTGACAGTGCGGCACTCCCTCAGTACTGACCCTGTGACAGTGCAGCACTCCTTCAGTACTGAACCTCTGACAGTGCGGCGCTCCCTCAGTACTGACCCTCTGACAGTGCGGCACTCCCTCAGTACTGACCCTCTGACAGTGCAGCACTCCCTCAGTACTGACCCTCTGACAGTGCAGCACTCCCTCAGTACTGACCCTCTGACAGTGCAGCACTCCCTCAGTACTGACACTCTGACAGTGCGGTCCTCCCTCAGTACTGACCCTCTGACGGTGCGGCCCTCCCTCAGTACTGACCTTCTGACAGTGCAGCACTCCCTCAGTATTGACCCTCTGGCCGTGCGGCAGTCCCTCAGTACTGACCCTCTGACAGTGCGGTCCTCCCTCAGTACTGACCCTCTGACGCTGCGGCCCTCCCGCAGTACTGACCTCCTGACAGTGCAGCACTCCCTCAGTACTGACCCTCTGGCAGTGCGGCATTCGCTCAGTACTGACCCTCTGACAGTGCGGTCCTCCCTCAGTACTGACCCTCTGACGCTGCGGCCCTCCCTCAGTACTGACCTTCTGACAGTGCAGCACTCCCTCAGTACTGACCCTCTGGCAGTGCGGCACTCCCTCAGTACTGACCCTCTGACTTTGCGGCAGTCCCTCAGTACTGACCCTCTGACAGTGCGGTACTCCCTCAGTACTGACCCTCTGACAGTGCGGTACTCCCTCAGTACTGACCCTCTGACAGTGCGGCACTCCCTCAGTACTGACCCTCTGACAGTGCGGCACTCCCTCAGTACTGAACCTCTGACAGTGCGGCACTCCCTCAGTACTGACCCTCTGACAGTGCGGCACTCCCTCAGTACTGACCCTCTGACAGTGCAGCACTCCCTCAGTACTGACCCTCTGACAGTGCAGCACTCCCTCAGTACTGGCCCTCTGACAGAGCGGCACTCCCTCAGTACTGACCCTCTGACAGTGCGGCACTCCCTCAGTACTGACCCTCTGACAGTGCAGCACTCCCTCAGTACTGACCATCTGACAGTGCGGCACTCCCTCAGTATTGACCCTCTGGCAGTGCGGCACTCCCTCAGTACTGACCCTCTGACAGTGCAGCACTCCCTCAGTACTGACTCTCTGACAGTGTGACACTCCTTCAGCACTGACCCTCTGACAGTGCGGCACTCCCTCAGTACTGACCCTCTGACAGTGCAGCACTCCCTCAGTACTGACCCTCTGACAGTGCGGCACTCCCTCAGTACTTACCCTCTGACAGTGCGGCACTCCCTCAGTACTGACCCTCTGACATTGTGGCACTCACTCAGTACTGACCCTCTGACTGTGCGGCACTCCCTCAGTACTGACCCTCTGACAGTGCGGCACTCCCTCAGTACTGACCCTCTGACAGTGCGGCACTCCCTCAGTACTGACCCTCTGACAGTACGGCACTCCCTCAGTACTGACCCTCTGACAGTGCGGGGCTCCCTCAGTACTGACCCTCTGACAGTGCGGCACTCCCTCAGTACTGACCCTGTGACAGTGCAGCACTCCTTCAGTACTGACCCTCTGACAGTGCGGCGCTCCCTCAGTACTGACCCTCTGACAGTGCGGCACTCCCTCAGTACTGACCCTATGACAGTGCGGCACTCCCTCAGTACTGACACTCTGACAGTGCGGCACTCCCTCAGTACTGACCCTCTGACAGTGCGGCACTCCCTCAGTACTGACCCTCTGACAGTGCGGCACTCCCTCAGTACTGACTCTCTGACAGTGCGGCGCTCCCTCAGTACTGACCCTCTGACAGTGCAGCACTCCCTCAGTACTGACCCTCTGACAGTGCAGCTCTCCCTCAGTACTGACCCTCTGACAGTGCGGCACTCCCTCAGTACTGACCCTCTGACAGTGCAGCACTCCCTCAGTACTGACTCTCTGACAGTGCGGCACTCCCTCAGTACTGACCCTCTGACAGTGCGGCACTCCCTCAGTACTGACCCTCTGACAGTGCAGCACTCCCTCAATACTGACCCTCTGACAGTGCGGCACTCCCTCAGTACAGACCCTCTGACAGTGCGGCACTCCCTCAGTACTGACCCTCTGACAGTGCAGCACTCCCTCAGTACTGACCCTCTGACAGTGCAGCACTCCCTCAGTACTGACCCTCTGACAGTGCAGCACTCCCTCAGTACTGACCCTCTGGCAGTGCAGCACTCCCTCAGTACTGACACTCTGACAGTGCAGCACTCCCTCAGTACTGACCCTCTGACAGTGCAGCACTCCCTCAGTACTGACCCTCTGACAGTGCAGCACTCCCTCAGTACTGACCCTCTGACAGTGCAGCACTCCCTCAGTACTGACCCTCTGACAGTGTGACACTCCCTCAGTACTGACCCTCTGACAGTGCAGCACTCCCTCAGTACTGACCCTCTGACAGTGCGGCACTCCCTCAGTCCTGACCCTCTGACAGTGCATCACTCCCTCAGTACTGACCCTCTGACAGTGCAGCACTCCCTCAGTACTGACCCTCTGACAGTGCAGCACTCCCTCAGTACTGAACCTCTGATAGTGTGACACTCCCTCAGTACTGACCCTCTGACAGTGCAGCACTCCCTCAGTACTGACCCTCTGGCAGTGCAGCGTTCCCTCAGTACTGACCCTCTGACAGTGCGGCACTCCCTCAGTACTGACCCTCTGACAGTGCGGGGCTCCCTCAGTACTGACCCTCTGACAGTGCGGCACTCCCTCAGTACTGACCCTGTGACAGTGCAGCACTCCTTCAGTACTGAACCTCTGACAGTGCGGCGCTCCCTCAGTACTGACCCTCTGACAGTGCGGCACTCCCTCAGTACTGACCCTCTGACAGTGCAGCACTCCCTCAGTACTGACCCTCTGACAGTGCAGCACTCCCTCAGTACTGACCCTCTGACAGTGCAGCACTCCCTCAGTACTGACACTCTGACAGTGCGGTCCTCCCTCAGTACTGACCCTCTGACGGTGCGGCCCTCCCTCAGTACTGACCTTCTGACAGTGCAGCACTCCCTCAATACTGACCCTCTGACAGTGCAGCACTCCCTCAGTACTGACCCTCTGACAGTGCAGCACTCCCTCAGTACTGACACTCTGACAGTGCGGTCCTCCCTCAGTACTGACCCTCTGACGGTGCGGCCCTCCCTCAGTACTGACCTTCTGACAGTGCAGCACTCCCTCAGTATTGACCCTCTGGCCGTGCGGCACTCACTCAGTACTGACCCTCTGACAGTGCGGTCCTCCCTCAGTACTGACCCTCTGACGCTGCGGCCCTCCCTCAGTCCTGACCCTCTGGCAGTGCGGCATTCGCTCAGTACTGACCCTCTGACAGTGCGGTCCTCCCTCAGTACTGACCCTCTGACGCTGCGGCCCTCCCTCAGTACTGACCTTCTGACAGTGCAGCACTCCCTCAGTACTGACCCTCTGGCAGTGCGGCACTCCCTCAGTACTGACCCTCTGACAGTGCGGCACTCCCTCAGTACTGACCCTCTGACAGTGCGGCACTCCCTCAGTACTGACCCTCTGACAGTGCGGCACTCCCTCAGTACTGAACCTCTGACAGTGCGGCACTCCCTCAGTACTGACCCTCTGACAGTGCGGCACTCCCTCAGTACTGACCCTCTGACAGTGCAGCACTCCCTCAGTACTGACCCTCTGACAGTGCAGTACTCCCTCAGTACTGGCCCTCTGACAGAGCGGCACTCCCTCAGTACTGACCCTCTGACAGTGCGGCACTCCCTCAGTACTGACCCTCTGACTGTGCGGCACTCCCTCAGTACTGACCCTCTGACAGTGCGGCACTCCCTCAGTACTGACCCTCTGACAGTGCGGCACTCCCTCAGTACTGACCCTCTGACAGTGCGGCACTCCCTCAGTACTGACCCTCTGACAGCGCGGGGCTCCCTCAGTACTGACCCTCTGACAGTGCGGCATTCCCTCAGTACTGACCCTCTGACAGTGCAGCACTACCTCAGTACTGACCCTCTGACAGTGCGGCACTCCCTCAGTACTGACCCTCTGACAGTGTGGCACTCCCTCAGTACTGACCTTCTGACAGTGCGGCACTCCCTCAGTACTGACCCTCTGACAGTGCAGCACTCCCTCAGTACTGACCCTCTGACAGTGTGGCACTCCCTCAGTACTGACCTTCTGACAGTGCGGCACTCCCTCAGTACTGACCCTCTGACAGTGCGGCACTCCTTCAGTACTGACCCTTTGACAGTGCAGCATTCCCTCAGTACTGACCCTCTGACAGTGCGGCACTCCCTCAGTACTGACACTCTGACAGTGCGGCACTCCCTCAGTATTGACCCTCTGACAGTGCGGCACTCCCTCAGTACTGACCCTCTGACAGTGCAGCACTCCCCCAGTACTGACCCTCTGACAGTGCAGCACTCCCTCAGTACTGGCCCTGTGACAGTGCGGTCCTCCCTCAGTACTGACCCTCTGACGGTGCGGCCCTCCCTCAGTACTGACCTTCTGACAGTGCAGCACTCCCTCAGTATTGACCCTCTGGCAGTGCGGCACTCCCTCAGTACTGACCCTCTGACAGTGCGACACTCCTTCAGTACTGACCCTCTGACAGTGCGGCACTCCCTCAGTACTGACCCTCTGACAGTGCGACACTCCTTCAGTACTGACCCTCTGACAGTGCGGCACTCCCTCAGTACTGACCCTCTGACAGTGCAGCTCTCCCTCAGTACTGACCCTCTGACAGTGCGGCACTCCCTCAGTACTGACCCTCTGACAGTGCAGCACTCCCTCAGTACTGACCATCTGACAGTGCGGCACTCCCTCAGTATTGACCCTCTGGCAGTGCGGCACTCCCTCAGTACTGACCCTCTGACAGTGCAGCACTCCCTCAGTACTGACTCTCTGACAGTGTGACACTCCTTCAGCACTGACCCTCTGACAGTGCGGCACTCCCTCAGTACTGACCCTCTGACAGCGCAGCACTCCCTCAGTACTGACCCTCTGACAGTGCGGCACTCCCTCAGTACTGACCCTCTGACAGTACGGCACTCCCTCAGTACTGACCCTCTGACATTGTGGCACTCCCTCAGTACTGACCCTCTGACTGTGCGGCACTCCCTCAGTACTGACCCTCTGACAGTGCGGCACTCCCTCAGTACTGACCCTCTGACAGTGCGGCACTCCCTCAGTACTGACCCTCTGACAGTACGGCACTCCCTCAGTACTGACCCTCTGACAGTGCGGGGCTCCCTCAGTACTGACCCTCTGACAGTGCGGCACTCCCTCAGTACTGACCCTGTGACAGTGCAGCACTCCTTCAGTACTGACCCTCTGACAGTGCAGCGCTCCCTCAGTACTGACCCTCTGACAGTGCGGCACTCCCTCAGTACTGACCCTCTGACAGTGCGGCACTCCCTCAGTACTGACACTCTGACAGTGCAGCACTCCCTCAGTACTGACCCTCTGACAGTGCAGCTCTCCCTCAGTACTGACCCTCTGACAGTGCGGCACTCCCTCAGTACTGACCCTCTGACAGTGCAGCACTCCCTCAGTACTGACTCTCTGACAGTGCGGCACTCCCTCAGTACTGACCCTCTGACAGTGCGGCACTCCCTCAGTGCTGACCCTCTGACAGTGCGGCACTCCCTCAGTACTGACCCTCTGACAGTGCGGCACTCCCTCAGTACTGACCCTCTGACAGTGCAGCACTCCCTCAGTACTGACCCTCTGACAGTGCAGCACTCCCTCAGTACTGACCCTCTGACAGTGCAGCACTCCCTCAGTACTGACCCTCTGGCAGTGCAGCACTCCCTCAGTACTGACCCTCTGACAGTGCAGCACTCCCTCAGTACTGACCCTCTGACAGTGCAGCACTCCCTCAGTACTGACCCTCTGACAGTGCAGCACTCCCTCAGTACTGACCCTCTGACAGTGCAGCACTCCCTCAGTACTGACCCTCTGACAGTGTGACACTCCCTCAGTACTGACCCTCTGACAGTGCGGCACTCCCTCAGTACTGACCCTCTGACAGTGCATCACTCCCTCAGTACTGACCCTCTGACAGTGCAGCACTCCCTCAGTACTGACCCTCTGACAGTGCAGCACTCCCTCAGTACTGACCCTCTGGCAGTGCAGCGCTCCCTCAGTACTGACCCTCTGACAGTGCGGCACTCCCTCAGTACTGACCCTCTGGCAGTGCAGCGCTCCCTCAGTACTGACCCTCTGACAGTGCGGCACTCCCTCAGTACTGACCCTCTGACAGTGCAGCACTCCCTCAGTACTGACCCTCTGACAGTGCGGCACTCCCTCAGTACTGACCCTCTGACAGTGCAGCACTCCCTCAGTACTGACCCTCTGACAGTGCAGCACTCCCTCAGTACTGACCCTCTGACAGTGCGGCACTCCCTCAGTACTGACCCTCTGACAGTGCAGCACTCCCTCAGAACTGACCCTCTGACAGTGCAGCACCCCCTCAGTACTGACCCTCTGACAGTGCAGCACTCCCTCAGTACTGACCCTCTGACAGTGCAGCACTCCCTCAGTACTGACCCTCTGACAGTGCGGCACTCCCTCAGTACTGACCCTCTGACAGTGCGGCACTCCCTCAGTACTGACCCTCTGACAGTGCAGCATTCCCTCAGAACTGGCCCTCTGACAGTGCGGCACTCCCTCAGTACTGACCCTCTGACAGTGCAGCACTCCCTCAGTACTGACCCTCTGACAGTGCAGCACTCCCTCAGTACTGACCCTCTGACAGTGCGGCACTCCCTCAGTACTGACCCTCTGACAGTGCGGCACTCCCTCAGTACTGACCCTCTGACAGTGCGGCACTCCCTCAGTACTGACCCTCTGACAGTGCAGCACTCCCTCAGTACTGACCCTCTATGTGTTGTGCGCAGGTCTTTTAATTTTGATTTGAACCCATGTGGCTGTCATTCAGAAACATGTGCAGATGTTTTGATCTTTGTGTACATTAAGTCTGAATTGATTCCGTGTCACAGGCAATCCCACAGCTGCCACATGTTCGTCCTGCTGGCGTCTGAGGTCAGTTCTTGTGGGATGTGCAGAGTGTGTTAAGTGGAAACAGATGGCAAATTTCTGCTGTATTGCTGCAAGAGGAGAGACCGCATCACATTCCCCCAGCAATCTGCTGATTGCATAATCCTGCACGCAGCTTAACATGATCGCTGCCCCCAGCCAGAGGCAGGTCCCGGGTCACATTGCCGGCGCCAGGCCCCTACCCAGAGTAATCCAGGGGCACAGGCTGGCTCGCTCCAGACACCGCGGCACATGATGCAATTTAAATTCAATCAATCTCTCAAATCAAACTGGCCTCAAGCAACGGTCATCGTGATCCCATTGCTGATTGTTGCAAAATCCATCTGGCTCCCGAATGTCCTTTAGGGAAGGAAATCTGCCGTCCTTACCCGGTCTGGTCTACAGGTGACTCCAGGCCCACAGCGCTCTAACTACCTCTGAAATGTTCTGTTAAAGGGCAATTCGGGAAGGACACAGAATGCCAGTCACACCCGATCCATGAAAGTAGAGGGAGAGAGAAAGAGACAGTGAGAGACAGAGAGAGAGAGGGAGGGAGACAGAGAGAGAGAGAGAGACAGATAGAGAGAGAGAGGAAGAGAGGCAGAGAGAGAGATAGAGACAGAGTGTGAGAGAGAGAGAGACAAAGAGGGAGAGAGAGACAGAGAGGGAGAGAGAGACAGAGAGGGAGAGAGGCAGAGAGAGAGAGAGGGAGAGAGACAGAGAGAGACAGAGTGTGAGAGAGAGAGAGACAAAGAGGGAGAGAGAGAGAGAGACAGAGAGGGAGAGAGGCAGAGAGAGAGAGAGACAGAGTGTGGTAAACCACTGTAATGTATAATATGTGTATTGTGGGAAATGCCACTGTCCTATGTAATGTGGTAAACCACTGCCTGCTGGCTCCGCCTCCCCTCGGTCTCGGTATAAATGTGGCTGGCTCCGCCTCCCCTCGGTCTCGGTATAAAGGTGGCTGGCTCCGCCTCCCCTCGGGCTCGGTATAAAGATGGCTGGCTCCGCCTCCCCTCGGGCTCGGTATAAAGGTGGCTGGCTCCGCCTCCCCTCGGGCTCGGTATAAAGGTGGCTGGCTCCGCCCCCCCTCGGGCTCGGTATAAAGATGGCTGGCTCCGCCTCCCCTCGGGCTCGGTATAAAGGTGGCTGGCTCCGCCTCCCCTCGGGCTCGGTATAAAGATGGCTGGCTCCGCCTCCCCTCGGGCTCGGTATAAAGGTGGCTGGCTCCGTCTCCCCTCGGGCTCGGTATAAAGATGGCTGGCTCCGCCTCCCCTCGGGCTCGGTATAAAGGTGGCTGGCTCCGCCCCCCCTCGGGCTCGGTATAAAGGTGGCTGGCTCCGCCTCCCCTCGGTCTCGGTATAAATGTGGCTGGCTCCGCCTCCCCTCGGGCTAGGTATAAAGATGGCTGGCTCCGCCTCCCCTCGGACTGGGTATAAAGGTGGCTGGCTCCGCCTCCCCTCGGTCTCGGTATAAATGTGGCTGGCTCCGCCTCCCCTCGGGCTAGGTATAAAGGTGGCTGGCTCCGCCTCCCCTCGGTCTCGGTATAAAGGTGGCTGGCTCCGCCTCCCCTCGGTCTCGGTATAAAGGTGGCTGGCTCCGCCTCCCCTCGGTCTCGGTATAAAGGTGGCTGGCTCCGCCTCCCCTCGGGCTAGGTATAAAGATGGCTGGCTCCGCCTCCCCTCGGGCTCGGTATAAAGGTGGCTGGCTCCGCCTCCCCTCGGGCTGGGTATAAAGGTGGCTGGCTCCGCCCCCCTCGCGCTCGGGATAAAGGAGGCTGGCTCCGCCTCCCCTCGGGCTAGGTATAAAGGTGGCTGGCTCCGCCTCCCCTCGGGCTGGGTATAAAGGTGGCTGGCTCCGCCTCCCCTCGGGCCCGGTATAAAGGTGGCTGGCTCCGCCCCCCTCGCGCTCGGGATAAAGGAGGCTGGCTCCGCCCTCCCCTCGGGCTAGGTATAAAGGTGGCTGGCTCCGCCTCCCCTCGGGCTCGGTATAAAAGGAGGCTGGCTCCGCCTCCCCTCGGGCCCGGTATAAAGGAGGCTGCTCTCCGCCTCCCCTCGGGCTGCGTATAAAGGTGGCTGGCTCCGCCCCCCTCGCGCTCGGGATAAAGGAGGCTGGCTCCGCCTCCCCTCGGGCTAGGTATAAAGGTGGCTGGCTCCGCCTCCCCTCGGGCTGGGTATAAAGGTGGCTGGCTCCGCCTCCCCTCGGGCTGGGTATAAAGGTGGCTGGCTCCGCCTCCCCTCGGGCTCGGTATAAAGGAGGCTGGCTCCGCCTCCCCTCGGGCTCGGTATAAAGGTGGCTGGCTCCGCCTCCCCTCGGGCTCGGTATAAAGGAGGCTGGCTCCGCCTCCCTCGGCCCGGTATAAAGGTGGCTGGCTCCGCCTCCCCTCGGGCCCGGTATAAAGGTGGCTGGCTCCGCCTCCCCTCGGGCCCGGTATAAAGGAGGCTGGCTCCGCCTCCCCTCGGGCCCGTATAAAGGTGGCTGGCTCCGCCTCCCCTCCGGCTCGGTATAAAGGTGGCTGGCTCCGCCTCCCCTCGGGCTGGGTATAAAGATGGCTGGCTCCGCCTCCCCTCGGGCCCGGTATAAAGGTGGCTGGCTCCGCCTCCCCTCGAGCTCGGTATAAAGATGGCTGGCTCCGCCTCCCCTCGAGGCTCGGTATAAAGGTGGCTGGCTCCGCCTCCCCTCGGGCTCGGTATAAAGGTGGCTGGCTCCGCCTCCCCTCGGGCTCGGTATAAAGGTGGCTGGCTCCGCCCCCCTCGCGCTCGGGATAAAGGTGGCTGGCTCCGCCCCTCTCGGGCCGGTATAAAGGTGGCTGGCTCCTCCTCCCCTCACGGCCCGGGTGGCTGGCTCCGCCTTCCCTCGGGCTCGGTATAAAGGAGGCTGGTCTCCCGCTCCCCTCGGAATCGGTATAAAGGTGGCTGGCTCCGCCTCCCCTCGGGCTCGGTATAATGTGGCTGGCTCCGCCTTCCCTCGGGCTCGGTATAAAGGTGGCTGGCTTCCGCCTCCCCTAGGGCTCGGTGTCAAGGAGGCTGGCTCCGCCTCCCCCTCGGGCTCAGTATAAAGGAGGCTGGCTCCGCCCCCCCCTCGGGCCCGATATCAAGGTGGCTGGCTCCGCCTCCCCTCGGGCTCGGTATAATGGTGGCTGGCTCCGCCTTCCCTCGGGCTCGGTATAAAGGAGGCTGGCTCCGCCTCCCCTCGGGGCTCAGTATAAAGGAGGCTGGCTCCGCCCCCCCTTGGGCCCGATATAAAGGTGGCTGGCTCCGCCTCCCCTCGGGCTCGGTATAAAGGAGGCTGGTCTCCGCCTCCCCTCGGAATCGGTATAAAGGTGGCTGGCTCCGCCTCCCCTCGGGCTCGGTATAAAGGAGGCTGGTCTCCGCCTCCCCTCGGAATCGGTATAAAGGTGGCTGGCTCCGCCTCCCCTCGGGCTCGGTATAAAGGAGGCTGGCTCCGCCTCCCCTCGGGCCGGTATAAAGGAGGCTGGCTCCGCCTCCCCTCGGGCTCGGTATAAAGGTGGTGGCTGCTCCGCCCTCCCTCGGGCTCGGTATAAAGGAGGTTGGCTCCGCCTCCCCTCGGGCTCGGTATAAAGGTGGCTGGCTCCGCCTCCCCTCGGGCTCGGTATAAAGGAGGCTGGCTCCGCCGCCCCTCGGGCTCGGGTATAAAGGTGGCTGCTCCGCCTCCCCTCGGGCTCGGTATAAAGGAGGCTGGCTCCGCCTCCCCTCGGGCCCGGTATAAAGGTGGCTGGCTCCGCCTCCCCTCGGGCTCGGTATAAAGATGGCTGGCTCCGCCTCCCCTCGGGCTCGGTATAAAGGTGGCTGGCTCCGCCTCCCCCTCGGGCTCGGCATAAAGGTGGCTGGCTCCGCCTCCCCTCGGGCTCGGTATAAAGGTAGCAGGCTCCGCCTCCCCTCGGGCCGGTATAAATGTGGCTGGCTCCGCGTCCGACCCAGTTCGGGATCAGAGGCCAGGAAGCTTTCAGTTTAGTTTATTAAAGCATCAGTTACGTTCACTGCTCGTTTTGTGTTTATTGATGGCATATCAGAGAGATGATGTGGAGATGCCGGCGTTGGACTGGGGTGAGCACAGTACGAAGTCTTACAACACCAGGTTAAAGTCCAACAGGTTTGTTTCGATGTCACTAGCTTTCGAGCGCTGCTCCTTCCTCAGGTGAATGAAGAGGTCTGTTCCAGAAACACATATATAGACAAATTCAAAGATGCCAAACAATGCTAGGAATGCGACATTAGCAGGTGATTAAATCTTTACAGATCCAGAGATGGGGTAACCCCAGGTTAAAGAGATGTGAATTGTCTCAAGCCAGGACAGTTGTAGGATTTTCGCAGGCCAGATGGTGGGGGATGAATGTAATGCGACATGAATCCCAGGTCCCGGTCGAGGCCGCACTCATGTGTGCGGAACTTGGCTATAAGTTTCTGCTCGGCGATTCTGCGTTGTCGCGCGTCCTGAAGGCCGCCTTGGAGAACGCTTACCCGGAGATCAGAGGCTGAATGCCCTTGACTGCTGAAGTGTTCCCCGACTGGAAGGGAACATTCCTGCCTGGTGATTGTTGCGCGATGTCCGTTCATTCGTTGTCGCAGCGTCTGCATGGTCTCGCCAATGTACCACGCTTCGGACATCCTTTCCTGCAGCGTATGAGGTAGACAACGTTGGCCGAGTCGCACGAGTATGTACCGCGTACCTGGTGGGTGGTGTTCTCACGTGTAATAGTGGTATCCATGTCGATGATCTGGCACGTCTTGCAGAGATTGCCATGTTGTGTGGTGTCGTGGTCACTGTTCTGAAGACTGGGTAGTTTGCTGCAAACAATGGTTCGTTTGAGGTTGCGCGGTTGTTTGAAGGCAAGTAGTGGGGGTGTGGGGATGACCTTGGCAAGATGTTCATCGTCATCAATGACGTGTTGAAGGCTGTGAAGAAGATGACGTAGTTTCTCCGCTCCGGGGAAGTACTGGACGACGAAGGGTATTCTGTCGGTTGTGTCCCATGTTTGTCTTCTGAGGAGGTCGGTCCGGTTTTCGCTGTGGCGCGTTGGAACTGTCGATCGATGAGTCGAGTGCCATATCCCGTTCGTACGAGGGCATCTTTCAACGTCTATAGATGTCTGTTACGCTCCTCCTCGTCTGAGCAGATCCTGTGTATACGGAGCGCTTGTCCCATAGGGGATGGCTTCTTAATGTGTTTAGGGTGGAAGCTGGAGAAGTGGAGCATCATGAGGTTATCCGTGGGTTTGCGGTAAAGTGAAGTGCTGAGGTGACCGTCCTTGATGGAGACGAGTGTGTCCAAGAATGCAACTGATTTTGGAGAGTAGTCCATGGTGAGTCTGATGGTTGGATGGGAACTTATTAATGTCATTGTGTAGTTGTTTCAGTGATTCTTCGCCGTGGTCCAAAGGAAAAAAATGTCATCGATGTATCTGGTGTATAACGTTGGTTGAAGGTCCTGTGCGGTGAGGAGGTCCTGTTCAAACTTGTGCATGAAGACGTTGGCGTATTGGGGTGCGAATTTGGTCCCCATGGCTGTTCCGTGCGTCTGGATGAAGAACTTGTTGTCGAAGGTGAAGGCGTTGTGATCCAGAATGAAGCGGATGAGTTGCAGAATTGCGTCTGGAGATTGGCAGTTGTCGGTGTTG